>NC_081568.1:67683078-67703988 GCF_022355385.1 Mustela nigripes | reverse complement strand
TACTTGACAAGATTTTTATCTTCCACCTAAAGAGCCTATTACACATGTGCTAATTCTCTTTCTCTACTTGACAAGATTTTTATCTTCCACCTAAAGAGCCTATTACACATGTGCTAATTCTCTTTCTCTACAAGAGTCTAAATATCTATATAAGATTTCATAATCTAATTTAACTGATTGGCATTATGAAGTAATTAAATCAACTAACAATTTTAAAGCCAGATGGGTCATGAAGGATTAGGAAAATAATCACAAGTCTTTTGGGTCTCTACTGCAAGGCCATTAGTTAGGGTTCGATGACTGCCATGCCGTGATAATTAGGAAGCTCAGAGTATTCATGCCGCTTGTGCCAAATATCACAGCCGGGGCTGGTAGCAGAGAAGTCACTCTGTCCTCTAATTAACAGAGCGGGAAGGCTGGTGTCAAGGAAGAAGGAAAGAAAGAATGTAGAGAGAGGGCTACTTTGAATAGTTTTTAAGTATCTTCTGCTCTGACCTGAATGGGGGATGGGAAGAAGCAACAGGGTGAAGAAGGCAGAAGAGCAGGTATAGGTTTAGGACCTTTCCTTCCTTTGCCACTCAACAACACTGGGGCACAGTCCCAGGACAATTTGTAGCCTTCAAAAAAATGACTACTTCTCTCCTTTCTTTCTTCCTCGCCATGTGTGTGTAGTAACTAATAATCATAACTCTGATTATTGCATACTATGTTATTAAAACCACTTAGTTTTATCTTCAGGCAGCACAATGTTGGCCAATTATGCCCTATCTGGAGAATTCCAGGTCTGGTGCAATGCAACTTATTCTATGGGTGCTCAACTGAGACAACAGGGTGCCAGGTAGGTAAAGGGTCCTTTCCCAGATTGGCAAAGAGAACGGCGGATGAATTGTAGGACTTTATGGCTAGTTGCTTACGTAAATGAACATCTCCACTTGGAAGTCCTCTAAGCCTGCTCTGTGCACCCCACACAGGCAGGCAAGCTGATGGGAACTGGCAGAGAAGAGGCCACATTTCATGCCCGGGGTAAATTCTTAGGGGTTGCCCAAGTTCTCCCCTGATCGGTCAAGAAGGGGAGGAGTGCGGCATCAAATTTTACGCATAAGAAGTGTTCAATACCTACCAATTTCAGTTTTTAAATAAACTGCAGAAAAAACAGACATGGCTTATGTTCATTCTTTCACAGAGAAAAACCAGCCTCACGAGGTAATGAGTTACTTTAGTGTAAAAAATTGGGACCAGGATTTTGGTTAACTTCCTCCTAGTTTCCTACATTCCAGGGGCTCCCTTATGACCCAATGCACATACTAAATAGATATTGTAAAAATTCTGTATAATGTTAACAGATGTTCAGTACAACTTCTACATTCTGATGATGCCTACTTTAAAGGAGGATTAACATATGCATTATTCTCATCAAATATAAATGTTAGCTCTAATATCTAATTTAACACCTTCCAGTTCATAAAACACTCTTTTGCATTATAGATGGAATTGCCTAAACTAACTTAAATAGTGGTTTTCCTGCCAACTACACTACAAAAAAATGACCAACAGACATTATCCAGAAACGTTTTGCTGAACATATAGGTAGTCATGAGGTGAATAACTCAGGACTAATTACACAGCATTTTTTAATGAAAATACATAACTTTGGTTACTACCCTAGAGCTAACATGTTAAGCTCTTGAAAAAAATCCTTTAAGTGTAAGTGTTGATATGTCAAAAGAGACACAGATACCTGTGTTGTTTCAGGAATCACCTGTGTTCTAAGACAGTAGAGAGGCATATGATTGTGAATTGGGACTTCTCCATCCACAGTGTAGCAAGGAAGTTCACATCACACATGTTTTAGCTGATAGGATAAGCCTGGCTCTACTTTTTAAAAATTTCATTGAATGAAACCAACAGAATTGGAGGGATGAAACCTATTGCCCATCTACAGGCACACCATGCCTATGAAAATACAACTAGATTGTAAAGCCATATGGAAATGTTATTGTTTGACTTTTTTCTTTTATATATTTTTATGTTTCAGCCAACACAGGAAATTTCCATTCTAGCATCTAGGAGCAGTATTTACAATACATTCAATATTGTGGAACCTAGGGACGGGCAGAGAGTGATGAAGTACTGGCTTTCTGCCTGAACCAGAAGGAGTGCATGCTGTTGACAGTGTATTATTTGCTTTATGGCAATTAACTTCACCTCAGGGTCATTCCCATTAAACAAGCATTGGGGAAATCAGTTTCGATGTTCTGAATACAATTGGGAATAAAAGAACATAACCATTATGCAATTGGTCTCATTACCGAGTAATGGGCACAATCTGAAAATGAAGGGTGATTTTTATGTATTGACTCTTTTGTTGTTCTCTGAAGATACTTGATGAAGACTAGATATTAGATGGGGTGCCTTCTTTTCCAGTCTCAGATAGTATTTAACCCCAAGAAATGGATATTTTTAATAAAAATATGTTCTAGCCATGTAGATCACATTTCTCAAACTGGCATCATAAATAAACAAGTTCTTGGGAGTGTGTTCATTGTTTCAATAGACAGCATCGAAATCCCCTCTATCTTAATGGACACCACAAATTTTAAATAAAATTCTGAACCTCTATAGGACGAAGACTATATATATATTCATTTGTCTTTATAATTTTCCCTCAAATTATGTATTTCTTTATTTTCTATCAAACTAACAATAGCCAGCAAATAAGTGAAACCAAAGTAACTGTTTTTGTTTTTGTTTTTTTAAAGATTTTATTTATTTATCAGAGAGAGAGGGGGAGAAAGCGAGCACAGGCAGACAGAATGGCAGGCAGAGGCAGAGGGAGAACCAGGCCCCCTGCTGAGCAAGGAGCCCGATGTGGGACTGGATCCCAGGACGCTGGGATCATGACCTGAGCCGAAGGCAGCTGCTTAACCAACTGAGCCACCCCGGCGTCCCCCAAAGTAACTGTTTTTTAATGAGAATGACGGGCTTTTTTCTGAGCACTTCTTAGAAATATGTAAAATGCAGGTTTTTTTAAAGCATACATATTTTAACTTGGATGTCTCCCAAAATTATGCATGCCATATAATTCTTAGCCATTTTTTTTTGATATTTCTATAAAAATTTTCCCTCAGGACTTAGGTTTAATGTTAAAATGACTATTTCATCCTTTTTAGTGAAAATATTTTTATTTTGTATTGTTTACAACACCCAATATATAACCCAACCTGACCTCATCATTTTCATGCACATAAACAGCTTAATGGTATCCCATAACTTTCAAGACAAATTTCACTCGAGTGCTAGCATAACACTCAGGAATCTTCATGCACTAACTTCTTTCTATAAAGAAGTGAAAAAAGGGCCAAAGTATCTCTCATTCCTTGATCCTCCTATTTTGAACCCTAGAAATAAACATTCTCATAAACCTCAGTGCCTTTGCACGTATGCATATCCCTGGAATAATTTCTACATCTTCCCATATCACTCTGCACAGTGATTTTATTATTAGCTGATGCCTACTAAATGAACAGTGAATCTTCTAAAAGCAGAAAGCACTCATCATTGGGCCACTCAGAAATAGTGAATGCATAGAAGGCATTGGTAAAGGAATCAACGAGTGAAGTACAAGAATGTAAGTCAAGGCCAAAGTGCTTTGTGTTCTAAGAGGTTCATCTCAAGACTATTTCCTAAAAAGGTGAAAATCATTTGCAAAACAAATGACCAATTACGGGGATAGTTATCTATGGCATTTTCAGCTAATGAATTATGTACATATTAAAACTCAAGTTTATAAAGAGTTTGCATTAATATAAAAATGTTCTTATTAAAGAAAGTAGTATTGAAAAAATATATTTTGGTGCATTTTCATCAGGTAATAACATTTATTATGGTGTAGGCAATGGCAATATGCCTTTAAAATGGACAATGGAAACAAACCCTGCTGGCAAAATGATAGGGGGTGTGTCCTCCTCAGATATGTCCCCTCATCCTCGATCTAAAGGCTTGGATCCTCCTTAGAATCCCTTCATGCACAAGGAAACCCATGTCTAAAGGATATCACAATATAAGGCCAACAAAGTGAGGGTCTTCAGCTGGTTGGGTCTGGACTAAAGGGAAGAATGTGGGATGTTGGCTTATTTCTTCCCCTTTCAAACTGTATCTATTTAGATTTCCTAGAAGCATGCTATTCATTTATTTCAAAAAAGATTACTGAATTTTGGGGCTCTTACTCTAGGTTTATATCACTAATCTCTTCACCAGCTCAAAATAAACTCCAGAGTAATACAGTTACTATATGCCGTACTGTGAAATGCTTATTCAACGCATGACACTCAGATACCATGAAATGATAAGTTTTAAATGCCTCTGAAGACCAAGATCACTTAAAACAGGTCTTTCATGTCAAAAAGAACTTTATCCGGTGAACCATACTTCTGAGGTGCCAAGATAAATTTAAAACATCCCTTCAAAGAGTTTTTAGATGCTTTAGAACACCAATGCAAAATAAATATTTATTTCCCAAATACATTTTAAGCCATTTGAAAGTAAAAGGACTAATTTAAACGGCCAATGCTAAAATACAGAATGATATATATCCTTTCAAATCATTCTAAAACTATCATTAAAATGTGAGAAGACAGTGCCAAAAAGCTTGCATATGTTATACTGTTGGAAAAATTTTCCTAAGATCACCAACCTCCATTCGATATTTAAAAATATTCCTTCTGAAAGGCTTTTGCATATCTTACAATAACTGATACTAATAAAACTAATTCAAATGCAGTGAATTAACTTTAGTTCGGCTTTTCATTCTAAAAGAGTTTGCCATTCTGATGTTAAAGATTATTACAATAAAAATTTAGCTACATGACAGTAGGTATCTTTAAAAAAATTTTTTTTCCCACTTATTGCAGGCAGTCTATGCCTTACAACAGAATCCAAAAAATAATATGTCAAACATTGAAATCTTATATTGCTGTGTGGTATTTTATTTGCTCTTGCTTCATATAGTCCTGTGAAGTAAAATAGTGCCAATATGGGGTGTCTGGGTAACTCAGTGGGTTAAGCCTCTGCCTTCAGCTCAGGTCATGATCCAAGGGTCCTGGGATCAAGCCCCACATCCCCTGCTTCCCCCTCCCCCTCTGCCTGCTTCTCTGCCTACTTGTGATCTCATTCTTTCTCTCTGTCAAATAAATAAATAAAATCTTAAAAAAAAATAGTGCCACTACTTCTTTCTGCTGTTGAAGATAAATTTTGTACAAATCTGTTTCCAATGTTCTGTGCTTTGAACTCACTTTCCTCTAATTCATGTATATGCTGAAAGATTATAAACTCTGGCTATAAAATGGACAATATGAAGTTAGAAGTGATGCGATTCTTGAAATCCTGTCCATCCGCTTTATTTATGAACTGCAAAGGAAAATAATATCCAAAAGCCCAGAAATATTTTGGCACTGAAAGGAGTATGTACCCTATTAACATTGTCAGAGATAATTGAGAACTGTTGACTAAACACAATGGAACAGATTTGAAAGAGAAGGTCTATTCAAGTGTAAATCATATAAAGGTTGTGTCTAATTAGGACTATTTTACAAAATAATGCATTTGAAATAAAAAATAGGGACACATCTAAATTTTTATCAAACAGTTTAAATAAAACATCTCTCTGAATCCAAACAAAATTTATATGATCTCTAAGGAACATGCCCTATTTTGTGAAAAGAAATGACATGAAGCCTCTGAGCTGCTCTTGAAGGAAGTATGAGGTGTGAGGAGGAGAGATGATTTGAAGTTAGGAGTCCTGGATTCTAACGTGACCTCTACCCACACTGGGCATGTGGCCTTGAGAAGTCACTGAATCTGTATGCATTTAAATTTTCTTGTGTTAACAATTAAGCAGTTATGCTTAAAACTATCTAAAAGCCCTTCTGACTCTGGAACTTAAAAAATTTATAGCAAACCTCTGTTCATTAAAGTTTGGCAACTGGAAAAACATATTCTACGTTGTAAATGATGTGATTTTTGGGAAAAAAATGTGAATCCCCCAAATTTGTTTGTTCAAAATGAAGATTGATAATAAATTCTGTATGTTTACTTCTAATGTAGCTCCTATTAGACAGCAATTACAAAAGCATGAAAAAAACGAGGCAAACAAAATTTATGGGGCAAACATTTTCCTGTCTAGACTTTAAATACAAACAGATTTTAATAATTGCCTTTCAGTGCTATACCAAGAACTCAACCTTTTTATCACTCCATTTCCCCACAGCACACCATTGGATGGGGGCTGGTCTTTCTTGTCTCAGTTATATTAACAAGAAAATTCTAACCATATGGATTTTCATTTTCATTTTGTCTATTTATTTTTAAAGATTTTATTTATTTATTTGACACAGAGAGAGAGAGAGCACAAGAAGGGGGAGCAGCAGGGAGACGGAAAGAGAGAAGCAGGCTCACTGAGCAGTAAGCTTGATGCGGGGTTCTATCTCAGGACCCCGGGGTCAGGACCTGAGCTGAAGGCAGACACTTAACCAACCTAGCCACCTAGTCACCCAAGAATTTCATTTTAAATGTGTTTGTTTCCATTTGTGTTTTCGTTTTTTATTTAGATAGAGGATGTGAAGCAGGACCCCCTAAGTCAAATGGCCTCTAGCATCAGTGAAGAATGGGACTCTGAGGGTGTATGAGAGGCTTAGGAGGAGGAGACAGGAAAGCAGAGGATTCCCATATCACTTGGCAATATGGGGGCCCAAGAGAAACCTGGCCTTTGAAAATGTCACCATGGAAAGGATGACAGATAAAATTTTTTTTAAACTGCTAGAGTAATTTTGACATCCTTCTGCTGTAATTACTCTATATCCTCAGGAGCGAAGTGTGTCCCATATACTCTCCTTCTCTCAATTTTCTTTTGAATCCACTTCATTTAATCTTTTTGAGCCAAAAACTTCATTAAAATTATTTTTGACAAGGTCATCATTGACCTCTATGTTTCAAATATAATAGATCTAATAAATATATTTAGATACAATAAATAAATCTAAAAATAAATAAATAAATCTTACAATAAAGGTGTTTAAATGCAATAAACACATTTTAAAATATAATAAATATATTTAAATGTAATAGTCAATTTTCAGTCCACATTATTTTTGACTTTAAAGCTTTTGATGGAGATGATCATTCCTTCCTTCTTATAACACTTTCTCACTTGCTTTACAGGAAAGCATTCTCTTCTGCCTGCCTCTCCTGTGTTGGTGGCTACTCATTTTAATCTGCTTTGCTGGTTTCTTCTCTCTCTGATGTCTAAATGGTAGAGTGTCCCAAGGCTCAATCCTTTAGTAGCTTCTCTTTCTTTTCACTCACTTCTTAGGTGACGTGATTTAGTCAGTGTTTGAAGATATCATCCATATATTTTCTATCTCTGACCTTCTCTCTTGACTACTTAACTTATATATCATACTTGATCACACTTAGATGTCCAAAAGGGATCTCAAACTTCTGTTGGAAATCAAACTCTTTCCTAATCTTGCTGTCCCACAGGCTTTCCTAGGTAAGGTGATGGTGACTCCATCCTACCAGTTGCTTGGCCAAAACCATCACAGTCAATCCCTGGCATCTTTATTTCTCTCACACTCCACATCTAGTCTTTCAACACATTCTGTTAGTTCTACTTTCAAAAATATACAGAACCTGACCACTTCCCCCACCTCCTCTGCTAACACTGGGGTCAGACTACAATCATCTCTTTCTTGGACTGCGGTAGTAACTTCTTAACTGATCTCTTTACTTCTACTTTTCTCTTTTTCCCATCTACTCTCAATGCAGAAATGGAAATAACTTTTAAAAACATAAAACCAGAACAAATCACTCCTTTATTCAAATCCTCCAATGGTATCTCACATCACTCAATAAAGGAAGGTCATACTAGCATTCTTACTACTCCTTGCTTTACTCCTGCCTCAGAGCCTTTGCCTGGGACTTGCTCTCACCAGTTACCCTCATAGGTGGTGCCCATCCGCACTCGCTGTAGATTTTAAATCAGTGTGATCTCCTCATTGAGACCTTTCGGATCATTATATTCTGCACCTACCCTCTCCCAACTCCAAACCCATATTTATTTCTCACTCTTGCTTAATTTTTATCATCACAATTTTATACTATGTTACTTACTTATACTGTATATTTTCTGATTCATTTTCCCCAAACATTCTCCCCCAAACATTAGTCTACTGTGTACTCTTTCCCCCGCTTTGCTACAGCACACTTAGGGTATGTGTATCAATAGTTTCTTTGCCTAGAGAACAAAACTTCTGTACAAACTAGTTTATATTATACACATACACATATTATACACATACATTATATTTACACATTATATTATACATTAAATATGTGTATATTATACATGTATAAAACAATATATATCATACATAAATATATAATATAATATATTATATAAACATATAATATATAATATGTGTACTATAAACTAGTTTGTTTTTGTTATATATACAGACATGTGTTATAAATGAGTTTATATTATATATTATATATACTAGTTTATATTATATATTGTTATCTTATATATTATATATATTATGTGTATATTATATGTATATATGTATATGTACAATACATGATATATATATACATTATATAATTATGTTATTTATATTATATACTATATATACTAGTTTGTTTATATTATTTATGTATTATAAAATTGTATATATAATATACATGTAACATATATATGTACATTGCATATCTATTATGTATATATTGTGCAATATAATATAAACATATACATACATGCAATATGTTACATATATGTTATAAAACTAGTTTATATTATATATGTTTTATATATATTATATATAATATTTAAAAAATAATTTTCAATAGGTAAATATTTTAAAATAATTTTAGAAGGAAGTTATTACTCAAGAGCTATAAAAAGTCTGTTATTAAGTGCAAAACACAAATGAAGTACTATGCTGCTGACATATGTGATAAAAAGGCAAGCTGGGAGCCCCATGCCCTGAGATCTTGCCTTGACCTAACTGGTTCTGAGAGTAAGTGATGATCAATTTAATCTCTGGGACTCCAGGATTAAATGATTTGCTAATCTCACATTTTATGCTGAAGCAATTTGGTTTTATTTACCTGCTAACTTCTAATACAAAAAAAAATCTAAAATCTTTGAGTGAGATTTCAGAATACATCTCTATTTATCAAAAATAGTTGATGGACACTTTTGAAGAAACAAAATGGAGGAACAAGGGGCATTAAATTATTTTCTTCAGGTGCTCTGTCTTTTCAAACTAATACGCAAATGGCACAGAAGCAAGCCCGATATTACTCTTTCATAGCACCTTTGTATTTACTGCAGAGCTATAATTCTTGTAGGTAGATGTATCTGGAAGTTAGAACTTTGAAGATTCTATAAAAATAAAAAGTTAATACAGAAAGTAGATATAAAAGGACATATATACTGTGTGGTGCCTTGAGCAGCCCCTATAAACCAATACATTAATATTTATGCAAAGTAATGCAGTGATTAACTGTAAATGGCCTTTCTTTAACTTAATTCATACACAGTTCAGGCATTTAGGCACCACACTTGTCACAAAAAACTTTCAGTTTCCAATCCTTTAAGGAGTTTGGAATTTCAGATAAGGAGTTGCAAATGTGCCTTAATGATCAAGAATTAATCAGAAAATAGCTGCTGTTTTGATAAGATAAGATAAATGCTAGAAAATCCCTCACCTCCTCCACATGTGGCATCACAATCTTCCCAGCCTGTGTGTGTCCACATGAAAAGGGGTTCAGGTGCTTTTGAGCTCTGATTCTCTGGAAGAGGGTCTGATGGGATAGTGTATTCATAGTGAAGACCGTAATTCTGGTCCTGAAATAGCAGCACCTATAATAAGTGAAAATGATAAAGGCAGCAAGGTTAAAGGAGAGCATAGACAATGTTAAGTATAATACCAAGGATATGGATACCTTAAAATGTTTGTTGCATGGTGTGCATGTAGAATTGTGAAATTACTGGAATCTTCAAAGTGACATACTTCTGCAAAGACTGGAGTTACACATTTAACCTCTGAGCTAAAGACATTTTGACAAATGGCCCACCTGAATGAGGTCGGAGATACCAGGTCATGGTTTTTCAAGTTGATGAATGGACCAGGCAGTTTCCCAAAGTATGATACATGTCGACAATGACTTTACTAGAGAGGAAAGGATTATCTATCCTATCTAACATCAAGATATAACCCACAATCTAACATCAAATGTAGCCTTTCCACTCATAAAACAGCACCATGGATAGTGAGTCCGTGTGTCAGTAGAGGAAGAGGATACAAGGCTGTGTGAATCACTTCACTCTCCAGAAGGTAGAGAACATCTAACTGACCAGAGGACAATGATATTTTTCCATGTTGCTTACTGTTAATTTTCAGTTTTGGCAAGATTATTAATTTTCCTTTTGTAGGAAAGATCATTTCATTTGAAAAGAAATTTATGTTCAAATGAACTGTTAAATACTAACTTAACAATGGTACAGTTACGTACACATATGTCCACAATGCAATAAACAACGAAAAGTATCTGAGAATGACTGAACTTTGGGCCACAATGCACTAACCCATAGCAGGGACCGTGTTTGTTTTGCTGTCCCCTGGTACCCAGGGCCAAGCTTAGGAATGCATGGGTAATAATCAGATCTATTTTAAGTGAAAGAAATAATGCCTGAAGTATATTCATTTTAAACGAAAGAACAAATGAGAATGTATGTTCCTTTATAAACACATTTGCAGAAAACATGTCAAACAATGCCATGGACTATATCACTTCTATGAATCTGAGGATTCAGGAAAGCAATCTATGTAATACAATATCATGCATAAAAACATATCTAGATTTAAATTCTGTTAAATTGTTCAAGAACTTTGAGGGGTACCTGGGTGACTCAGTTGGGTAAGCAACTGCCTTTGGCTCAGGTCATGATCCTGGAATCCAGGGATTGAGTTCCACATTGGGCTCCCTGATCAGCAGGGAGTCTGCTCCCTCCGACACGCCCCCCTCTCTCTCATTCTCTCTCTCTCTCTCAAATAAATAAATAAATAATCTTAAAAAAAAAAAGAACTTTGTGTGACATAAACCTCTATTAAGGTAGTTTTTTTTTTTTTTAAGATTTTATTTATTTATTTGACAGAGAAAGAGATCACAAGTAGGTAGAAAGGGAGGCAGAAAGCGGGGAAGCAGGTTCTCCACTGAGCAAAGAGCCCGATGCGGGGCTCAATCCCAGGACCCTGATATCATGAGCTGAGCCGAAGGCAGAGGCTTAACCCACTGAGCCACCCAGGCACCCCACCATCAAGGTAATTATAATGACAGGTAATTCTTAGTTAAAGCTCAGTGTGGAAAACAGGACATGAGTACAGGGTTAGTTTTCTTTGCTTCTTTATCTCAATACTCTGCTCAATATATCAACAGAAATGCTAAGATATATATATTTTTATATGTGGATTTGGGAACTAATATAATGGAACTTTAAATCAGCTCTATCAACAATAAAAATAATAGTTTTCATATTCACATATATATAACATACTGGGGTACTAATTCTAAGTACATCACAGTGCTTATTTTGGCCTTAAATATCTCATTTGATGTTGCCAGTTATAAGGGACCTCCAGCTAAATAAGTTAAAAAAGAGAGAGAGATTGACTTATCTCATTTATGGACATAACCAGACTATTACATAGTTTTTAAATTGATAAAAATAACATAAATTATAGCTATTTGCCAACTTCTTTAACTTAATGAAAACACGTCTATTTTTCCTTAAAAAACTACCTTTTCATTGATAGAACTTTAGATTGTCCTTGAATACCTAACGCCACTTCAAATAAAGATATTGGCCACAAAATCATTAGCTCTTTCTTAAACCATTCGACTTTGGCAGTAGAGCTCTGCAAGAAGGAAAGTGTGACCGTGTTACCGTGGAGGGGCACACAGTGAAACATGGCAGCAAAAGGTATTGCCTTTCAAAGTTCAGTACCGGCTTTCAATCTGTAATAGTCATTAACGAAAAATATCTTAGAAGTGCAGTTTCCCTTGGATTACTGAATAAATCCAGGTCACATAGATGCCTTCTTTTAGACATAGTTCACTGATTTTAATTATGCTTCATGCTTCCAGGAAAAACCTTGGTAATTACCAGTCAGATTAAGGATTCTGCAGCAAGGAGACTCCCAGGCCCAGCACTGAGGTCTCACATACTGTTTAAAGATTTTGAATTAAAGGCACCATAAAGAGCTCCCATCTTGTTCCATTAAAAAAAAAAAAAAAAATGTAGGTTACATTCATATAAGGCAGGTCACCCAAAGGCCTTCTCTGCTAACCCCATCCTTAAAAATATGATTGTTGTTGATAATGTTGTTATTATAAGTGACCCAGTCATGGAAAGAGCCAAATATTGGTCATACAATGTTTGTTTAGTCATTTTTTTTTTCTTTCTCCAGATGGCACAAGGCACAGAGTGGAGTTTCCAGTTCAAATCAAGGAATAGGATCCAAAGGAACCGTGAGGAGATGAAGAACACAATTATTGAAAGTATGTGTATACTTAGGATCCCACGTTGTCTGCAGTAAAGCACTTAGATCTGAGCTTTCCGTCAGGAGAGGCAGCATAAAGGACTGATTAACACCTGGTTTATTCACAGCTAAATAACTTCCTGGGAGACACTATGCACATTACTTAACTTTTTCATGCTGAGATTTTTTTTTTTTTTTAATCCATACACTGGAGAAATAATAATACACAGCACACAGTGTTTCCGTGAGGACTGAATGCTGTCATGAATGCAAAATGCTCGTGAACAGTCTCTGGCTCAGTGTTCAGCGAATGGGATGTATTATCATTATGATGAATATTTGGAGCAGAAGGTTCCCATGCATCTCCCTTTGCTCCCTTCATTCCTGTCAATCAGGCCCGCGAACATAGTTCTATAAAAAAACTGTGATCTGAAATGTGGTCGACAGTAGTGACATCAACTGGGAGCTGGTTAGAAATGCAGATCTTGGGTCCCTCCCAGACCAAATGAATCAGAATGTGCATTTTAATAAGAATCCTAGGTGATCTGCAGGCACATTCAGAAAGCAGGAAAAGCAAATGGGCTGATATGTGATTTGAACTCTGGCTCCCAGACCAGCAACACAGATGTCTCCAATTGAAGACAAATTCAACTCGAATTGTGCAGTGATATTAAATAATGTGGCACACCACACTCCAAATAAACAGTCAGTTGATCGTGTTTTAGAGTTGTTTTTATGTGTGGACTTAAGGAGGTGTTGAAGTGTCTGAATTTCAGACTCTGCCACTAGGATGGGGAACACGCCAGCTGTGCAGTCAGCCCTCAGGCTCCTGAGCCATTACTGCGGACTGCAAAGTTCAAGGTCGAGAGGAGCACAGGAACCTGCCACCAGCTTGGAGGCGGAACCCCACTGCTCCGCTTCCTTCATTCTCTGTCCTGCCTCATACCTACTCTTCTACTACACAGTGAAGGGGTATCATCCCGAAGATTCCAACTTTCATACTTCTTTGCAGGAATCAATGCAACCAGTGAGAAAACAAAAGAGGGAAATCGGATGTGTTGTTAGGTAAGTTTACCAAAGCTTTTCCCAGGGACGGTATCATTTTATCAAAGGCATTTTATGCAGATTCAGAAAATGCCCATGCCATGGATGCTTGAAATGCTATGAGCTGCCAGAGTATATAACACCGTCTTTACAGACACCTGCTCTTGCTAGTGAGTCACGAAGACGCTGCTGGCAAAACTGTTCTTCTTGAAAAAAATGGGCTCCTTTTTGCCTGACAATTCCCTTCTACTCTGAGTCTGTGAATTAATTCCCTAAAATGTCTTGCCCTTCTTGCAATAACTTCTGGTTTGACTCCATGATTTAAAACACATTAAAATGAAAACCTAAACGCCCCTCCCCCTTCAATGATTTTCAATGTCTACCTGACAATTCAAACTTGGAAAAAAGATCAGAGAAGGTACAGTGGGAATGGCTTTGGACACGGAAGTTGATTATGCAATATTATCATTGATCCCTTCATACCAGGAGGTGTAAAGGTGACGTAGTAGGTCCTTTGGCAGAGATCTTCTCCCAGAGGCCTCGTCTTACATAATGGACAGTAGTGCCTGCTAAGTTGAAAGCTCCTGAGTGCTCAATCTTCCAGTCACTATTAATAGACTGCTTTCCAGCGTCTCGTAGAGCTAGAAAGAGGTTCAAAAATATTACGACAGCTGAACAAGTTAGCATCATTAATCAATATCCACTTCCCATGATTTAATAGAAGCAGTTCACTTATTTCTAAGCTAACAGGTTAACACTCCCCGGTGTAAGACATGAGGCATCTCCTCCATAGGGAAGAACACAGAGCACATGCCATGAGCTCGCCTTCCCTCCTGGCACTGTCTACAGCTATGGTACCACGTTTATCGTGGCCTCTTCCAGCCTCCTATGGACATGTGACATCTGTAACCCATATTCTGCCCCATAATGATTTGTTCTTTAACAAACTATTATCTTAAGACTATGTCTTAAGACATAGTGTCCACCCAGCAGGCACAGTCGGGAAAGCATGACTCGTGATCTTGGGGTGGTGAGTTTGAACTCCACTTTGGGTGTAGAGATTACCTAGGAATAAAAACTTAACAACAACAAAAAAAAAAGACTCTGTGTGTCTGTTGTCTATGCGGTAATCCTATAAAGGATGTTGACACTATATATTCTCTGTGTGTCCCATGCCACCCGAAAAAGTGATTAAAGAAAGGTCATTAAAAAGTATGTTAGCAAACAAATCAGGATGACAGACTTATTTTCATTACAAAACAATTCAAACATAAAATGTGTTTGTTTTATAAACAGAACTCAGGACCCTGGAATATCATGTTTGTGATTAACAAGAATGGAAGATAAATGCTAATTCTCATCTATAAACAGCCCTCACTTACACGGGATTTTACGGAATAACTTTGTTTACCTACATGAATTTTTTCTTTTTTCTTTGATCTCATCTTTGCTACTATTTAAATAAGATTCATGACAAGTGACAAGAAAGTGAGATGTCATAATTACCATTTTAAACTAAGGATTCCTTCTTACTTTGTTTCAAATGATTTTATTTGCCTAAATTAAACTTCCAGGCTCTTCCATATAAGAGAATTCTCATTCTAAGATACATCTACATGAGGATTTTTATGTCATAATGCTATCAAAATATTTTGAAAACTGAAGCCAGTAAATCTTCCTAAATATCATCAAAGCCAATCTCCATTTATTGACTATTTGAAGGTTTCCCAGTTTTTATATTATAGATAATGCTCAGATAAATACACTGTATACTAGCTCTATGTGTATCTGATTATTTCCCTTGGATAGATTCCCAGATCTGGAATTACAGAGCCAAATAAATAGAACGTTTAAAGACTGAAAAACAATCTCAAATTGATTTTCACAAAGGTTGCACCAATACAGGCTTGCATAACAGTCATTGAGAGTAGCATTTTTGAATACCTTTTTTAGAAGCCACTTTTTCATGAAAACATTTCATCATGACTGAATAATTACTTATTAACCTATAAGGTATAAAGTAGGAAATATTCAAAGTCCTTGCACCTTCCAAAATTAACAGTTATAAATATGTTTTCTGCCTTTATGGAATTTATAATCTAACTGGAATTTGCTGGAACCTGTGTGGGAAGAATGAAGAAAA
The DNA here is from genome assembly GCF_022355385.1 of Mustela nigripes. Classification (NCBI taxonomy): domain Eukaryota; kingdom Metazoa; phylum Chordata; class Mammalia; order Carnivora; family Mustelidae; genus Mustela; species Mustela nigripes. The sequence goes on along the minus strand of NC_081568.1, from coordinate 67,688,202 downwards.
ACTTTGGGGACGCCTGGGTGGCTCAGTTGGTTGGGCAGCTGCTTTCGGCTCGGGTCGTGATCCCAGCGTCCTGGGATCGAGTCCCACATCGGGCTCCTTGCTCTGCGGGGAGCCTGCTTCTCCCTCTGACTCTGCCTGCCACTCAGCCTGTGGTCGCTCTTGCTCTCTCTCTCTCTGACAAATAAATAAATAAAATCTTTAAAAAAAAAAAAAAAAGAAAGAAAAACTTTGAACGACATCATTTCCTGAGGCTGGAAGCCAGGGCAAAAGAGAAAGTGGAGAGAGAACATTCAGGACTGAGGGAGCTACAAATGGGAAGTTCTTAAAGATCACAGCTTGGTGAGAATCAGAGAGCAAGTGTGCAGGATGCCAGATGTACCAAAGTGAATCATGATGAGATGAGGCTGGAGAAGTAAGGGATCACCAGATCTTACGGACCTTGTTCACACTTTTAGGGCTTTTTTCCCTAAGAAAAAATACAAAGCTATGAAAGTTTTTGAAGTAAGGGATCACCAGATCTTATGGACCTTGTTCATACTTTGAACAAGGGCTTTTTTTTTTAATACCTTCTTAGAAGCCACTTTTTTAGGGCTTTTTTCCCAAAGAAAAAATACAAAGCTATGAAAGTTTTTGAACAATAGTGTAAAGACATGGACTGCATGTGGGGTAAATTTGGATAGCAAAGACAGGAGATCATTGTAACCCAACAGAAAGTTATGGTAGCTTGGATTCAGGTACTGGAGAAAAATATAAAGAGGCATTTAGGAGTGAAATTGATAAAATGTGATGACTTGTTGTTGCAGGTGAAAGAAGTGTCAGGTATGACGTAGGGCTTCTCAGATGAGAAAATGGGGGTATGACAATAGTGCAAAGGGAAAGACTAGCAAAAGAACACGTGTGAGGAAAAAATACTAGGAATTAAATTATGAACTATGTAGGTTAAAAAAAACTTGTTTAATTGCTACTAAGGCTAAAGATATTTTTCATTTGCTTATTAGTCATTTGTGTTTTAAAATTTAAATTAACAAAGTAAATTATTAATGGTTTATTATAGTGTTTCTGGTCCACTGAGGGATTTTTCTGGGGCTGATATTCCCATTATTATAAGTAACATATTCATAAAATTATTGAAATTTTACCTTATCAATCTTAATTTCTACCGAAAAAGATCTCCAGGTACTGCACATAAAGCATAATGTTTTAATAAAATATTAAGTATGTGTATTTTCAGATTTATGAAAAATATATAAGTATTCATTTTTAACTTGAATTTTAAACTTGAGGGGGTAATATGTTGACAGAAAATGTAACACTTTGAGAATAGCTTTTACTACCTACAAATGGATATACATCAGATAATGCTAAACTGATGAAAAAAAGTGATTTTGCCTAAAAGGTAAAATATTTCATTGTATTTCTCTGAAATCTATGAAATGTTCTAAGAAATCTTTTTGGTTTAGATTTGTAACTGTGGCCAGTATAATTCCATAATTTTTCTGTGTTTCAACATACACTCAGGACACAATTATAAAGGAGTATTTCCTGAAAATCTCTAATAAAATTGCCTTCTAATAAAAAATCCTTCTGGGGATGGCTATAGTATAATGTTTAGATTCAATCGATATTTCTGCAATTCAGTATTTCCCCCCAAATGGCATACGCATACGTACCTGAAAACTCACATAATTTATAAGTTTAATAAAATATGAAGAAGAACCAATACACTAAGTGTTTTTTTCTTGTTCTGTGTTTTTGTTTTTAATCCATTAACTTAAAAATGTGTTTTTAGAAAACCTGTTTCTGGTCATACCATAATAAGTGGAACTATACTATCTCTTGCAATTAAAATAATGAGAAAACCGAACAGTGTAGGATACAACTGTTTTCCAACACTGGACAACAGCGAGAGAACTGAGGTCCCCAAGAGAAGAACAAATGTGATGTCTTAAATTGCTTGACTTTCTGCCTGAAGATATTTACCAGACCAAACCTCTGGGAGTGGGAACTCAAGCAGAGCACAGACAATGGGGACTTCAGTAAGATGAACACACAGAGAACAGAGTTCAAATTGTCTGAGGCATCTGGAATCTGTTTTCTGGAATAGTGGAGAAGAGGAAGCTGCACAGAGACAATCTCTAAAAATCCCCAAAGGTGCTCCTTTGAGCCTGTGGCTAAATACCAAGCTGTGAATAAGTGTGGTGAGACTTTTCAAGGCTGGGAAAAGAGCAATTACATTGAGCCTGGAAACTATACAATGTCTGGAGCTCATGTAGGGTTGGAAGACATACGAGTTCTATTCAGAGAGGATAGAGCCTACTGAACATACTACAGAGACTTCAGTGGAGTACCTAAAAAAAAATAAAATAAAAATGTGCATATTAGAAGTGATGTTGGACTAGTCTTAGAATAAAGACTACTCGAGATCCAGCCCAACAAAGGCTTCACAAAAGCTTCAAGAACTTAAGCTGATCTGTAATTAATAAATCTCAACAGTAAATAAAAAGAACAAAATGAAGCCAACAAAATGAAGCTCAACAGTAAATAAAAACAATAGTCATCTAGCACTCTCACATTAACAGTGTCCAGCACCCAACCAAAAAATTACTAGATATATGAAAAAGTTAAAAAATGTGACCCATAATCAGGCAAAAAAAAAAAAAAAAAATCTGTCAATAAAATGAGACCCAGAAATAACACAGATGATGAAACCAGCAGACCATGACTTTAAAAAAGCTATTTTATATATATATATATATATATATATATATATATATATATGATCAGTATGCACAAGAATTTAAAGAAAAAACTATAATATTAAAGAGAAAAGTAGAAACTACAAGAAAATAAGCAAATCAAATTCCTCAGAATAGAAATCTAAAATATCTGAAACAATAAATTCATTAAATTGGCCTCAGGGCTGATTAGAGATTGCAAAATAACTCCATGAACTTGATGGGAAGTTGATAGACTAGAACTACATGGAATGCAGAAAGAAAAACAAAGGCTGAAAAAATAAACAGAGTTGGGGCACCTGGGTTGCTCAGTTCTTTAAAATGTCTGCCTTCAGCTCAGGTCATGATCCCAGGGTCTGGGATTGAACCCTGCATCAGGCTCCCTGCTCAGTAGGGAGCCTGCTTCACCCTCCCCCTCCTTCTACTCTCTCTCTATCAAAGAAATATATAAAACCTTTTAAAAAAATGAACAGAGCATCAGTGACTCACAGGAAATACCTGGTAGACTCATACAGATGGAACTGGAATCCCAGAGAACAGGGAGTAGGCAAAAAAGTTATTTGAAGACATAATGCCCCAAATTTTTCCAAAGTTGATGAAAACCATAAACTTACTGTGTTAATCAATACAATGGGATTCAAGAAAGGAAAGTGCAAGGAAAGATCACCAAACCACATCATAATCAAACTGCTAGAATCCAATGATTAGGAGAATAATCTTAAATCTTCAAAAGGCACTTTATATATAAAGGGAAAAAAGATTACCAATTTTCTGGATATACTGTCAGAACTAATAGAAGCCAGAAGACAATGAAACATTACCTTCAAAGTGAGTAAAAAAATAAAGCATAAGCAAACAAAATATAGAATTCTATATCTAGTGAAAAGATCCTTCAAATAGGGAAGAAAAACAAATAAACTGTCAGTAAAACAAAATATGGGAATTATAGCACCAGCAGATATGCTCTACAAGAAATGTGAAAGGACATTTTTCAGGCTGAAAGAACATGGCTCCAAGAGGAAATGGTGGATTATGTGAGGGCATGAAGAATGTTGGTTACATATACATAAATATTTTTTTAATTAATAAGTTCTTTATAGGATGATTGACTTTAAAGCAAAATTGATTACAACTTATTTTGGTGATTAAGACATATGAAAAAAAAGTGACTATATGAAATGTTGAAATATGCATAATAGCACAAAGTAAGGGAAGCAGGTAAAGGGAAATACACTTTTAAGGAACACAGATTACCTGCAAAATGGCATCATATAATTTGAAAAGAGACTGTAATAAGTTAAAAATGCATACTGTAAATCCTAAACTGGCCATTTAAGTATAAAAAAAGAGCTATATACAGCAAACAGGCAAATTAGAGATTAAGTGGAATGTTTATTCAAAAAACAAAAACAGGGAGGAGTCAAGATGGCGGAGAAGTAGCAGGCTGAGACTACTTCAGCTAGCAGGAGATCAGCTATATAGCTTATCTAAAGATTGCAAACACCTGCAAATCCATCGGCAGATCGAAGAGAAGAAGAACAGCAATTCTAGAAACAGAAAAACAACCACTTTCTGAAAGGTAGGACTGGCGGAGAAGTGAATCCAACGCGACGGGAAGATAGACCCTGGGGGGAGGGGCCGGCTCCCGGCAAACGGAGGAGCAACAGAGCACAAAATCAAGACTTTTTAAAGTCTGTTCCGCTGAGGGACATCGCTCCAGAGGCTAAACCGGGGCGAAGCCCACGCGGGGTCAGTGTGGCCTCAGGTCCAGCAGGGTCACAGAAGGATCGGGGGTGTCTGAGTGTTGCAGAGCTTGCGGGAATTAGAACAGGAAAGCCAGCTACAGAGACAGAGCCGACAGTAAGCTTGCAGCTCGGGGTTACCTTGAACCGGTCGCAGGCCGGTGAGCTCGGAGCATGGCCGGAGGTCAGGCAGACGGGAGTTACTGGGCACTGTTCTCTGAGGGCACACTGAGGAGTGGGGCCCCAGGCTCTCGGCTCCTCCGGGCCAGAGACCAGAAGGCCGCCATTTGTATTCCCGTCCTCTGGAACTCTACGGAAAGCGCTCAAGGAACAAAAGCTCCTGAAAGCTAACCCGAGTGGATTACTCAGCCCGGCCCCTGGTAAGGGCAGTGCAACTCTGCCTGGGGCAAAGACACTTGAGAATCACTACACCAGGCCCCTCCCCCAGAAGATCAACAAGAAATCCAGCCAAAACCAAGTTCACCTACCAAGGAGTGCAGTTTCAATACCAAGGAGAGCAGCAGAACTCCAGAGGAGGAGAAAGCAAAGCACGGAACTCATGGCTTTCTCCCTGTGATTTTTTAGTCTTGCAGTTAATTTAATTTTTTCTTTTTCATTTTTTTTCTCTTCTTCTGCTAAATTTTTTT
>NC_081568.1:67322522-67332521 GCF_022355385.1 Mustela nigripes | reverse complement strand
TGGTGAGTGCTGTGAAGTGTGTAAACCTGGTGATTCACAGACCTGTACCCCTGGGGATAAAAATATATGTTTATAAAAAATAAAAAATTAAAAAAAAAAAAAAAAAATTAAACACTCGGACCTGATTTAAAGGCGTATTATTCTGAACATACTGCAACTTGAAAATATTTTTTGATGACTCCTAGAATTCCTGATTATGATGGTCTAATGGAGCATTTGGAAGATTTTGGAGAAGCCAAGCCAATGAGTCAAACCTTAGCATATTGGAGACATAATTGTAAACTTTAGAATGAATTTTAAGAGAGCCAGAGACAGAACATTTGGGTCAAATATAAGCAAAACTTCCCATTTTCCCTTTGCTTCTGCTCAGTAAGATACTGCAAGCAGCCAGAGTTTGCAAATGCTTTCTTTCCTTCTTTCCCATAAAAAGGAATGGTCACAAAGCTTCTGAAAGTTTAATTCTATTACGTAAGAAAGCAGTGGAAACAATCTAAAGTGTTCTCCAACACTACTGGTATTTTAAAGGAATCCTAGACAAAAGAAATCAAGCTCTCTTATGTGGAATTTCAGGTACTATGAATAGGCAGAAATACACTCTTTTAGCAGACTCTACTTTTGTTCTAGAAGCCACAATGTCAAGTGTTCTGCTGACACTGAAAAAAAGAGTAAAAAAGAGATAGAGATAGATAGAGAGAGAGAGACTGTTTTAGCTAGTAAATCAGTATAACAATACATAATACAAAGAAAATGCCCCTTTTTAGATAAGGTAGTAATTAAAAATCATTGCCACTGGCATCAGAGTGGCTTTAACCCTCAGTGTATGACTTTACATCCTTGTGACCTGGAATCATAGAACCTCTGTGCCTCATTTTTCTCATCTGTAAAATAAATAATAGCCCACAGCACTTATTTTTTTAAATTATAATTTAACAAGCCCATATATTTATACACACACATGCACAAACACATTTAGCACTTAGCACAGTGCCTTTATGGCATATCATAAGTGCTTGGAAAATAGTAGGTTATTTTTACCCAAGAGAATATGGCATTTAGCTTTCCATGTCATGATAGCTTCATATAATAATTTTAAAAAAAAGCAAATCCTCATCAATAGACTATTTCTCAAAAAAGAACAAATTCTGAAACATGTTTACTTTATAGAAATTCATAATGAACACTAACAATGAGAACAAAACAATTTCTAAATGATTTATACCAACTCTTGCCCAAAAATGAAGATACGACATGAAGATAGGTTATGAGAAGGAAAATGCTACCTTTGTACTTGGGCCATTCCCTCCACCCCTTTTATTTAAGCTTTATTTATTTTTTTATTTAACAGAGAGTGATAGAGAGAGAGAGAGAGAGACGCAGCAAGAGAGGGAACAGGAGCAAGGGGAGTGGGAGAGGGAGAAGCAGGCTTCCCACTGAGCAGGGAGCCCGATGCAGGTCTGGATCCCAGGACCCTAGGATCATGATCTGAACTAAAGGCAGCCACTTAACGACTGAGACACCCAGGCACCCCTTTTCCCCCCACTTTCGGTATGAAAACATATTCTTAAAATACCTCCACATAAAGAAAATAAAAAGTGTGATTAGACATAGATTCTAATCTACTTTATTGCCACTTCTTTATCAAATATATAATTGTACTCATACAGGTGCTAGTTAAGCTTCTTTTGACTCAAATCAGATTGGCAGATATTTCGTTTAAGACTTTTACTTATTTATTTGTCACAGTGAGAGAGAGAGAACATAAGACGGGGAGGGACAGGCAGGGGGACTGAAACAGTCTCCACTCACAGATGGGCTGGCTATTATATAAAGTACTGACTTTTCTGGAAAATCTCTTCCTGCTTCCTGTCTTCTTTGGAGGCTACAAAAAATGTATGAGGGGAGGAGAGATACCCTGAGAGACCTGAAGTAAAAGTGCAGGAGACTGAGAGCCAAACGAGAGGAAGAGCTGCGCCCAGAGAAGCAGCTACGGAGATGGAGGTAGAGAAGAAGATGCAGAGCGGCAACGAGGTGGGTGAGGGAAGAGAATAGATTTTCTTACCCTGCTTTTTCCCCCTTATTCAATCTCTAGGACCTCTGTACTTTTGGAACTCTGTTTGTATTTAGCACATAAAGACCATCTGCACCATTCTAGCCAGCACTGGAGCAGTGTGGGATACAAGGGAATTTTCTAAGATGACCTTCAGGCTCTAGATATTCCTCATTCCCAGACACAATTTTTTTCAGACACTTTTTATTCTTGATGGATGCCCTTGTTTGACTTCCCATCTGTGACCAAGGGACAAATGTCCTTTTTTTTTTTTTTTCCCCTTGAAGCTCAGAGAATTGCATCTTCTGATGGTGGATGTAGGAATTGGAGCCTGCACACTGCCCAAGCATCTGTGAGGGGCTGTGATAGGGATGAGACTAGCGTCACCTGGTCGTTCCTGTCCCTGGTACTGGGGGGGTGGGCATCAAGATGCCAGGGAGGTTTCCAATATATCCATGGGCTGAGTTGACCCTAATCCTTGTATGATAGCATATCAGGAGCTTTATAAATCTACTGGATCCAACGGAGGAAACTGCAGTATAAACGCACTAAGTACTTTGTTCCAAAGACTGAAAAAATTGGCTGAGACAGTGACGTGTGGAGTTGGAATTAAAGATTTGCCAATCTGGGGACGCCTGGGTGGCTCCAGGTTGGCGAGGCACTTGCATTTCTCTCAGGTCCTGGGATGGAGTCCCAGTGCCAGGCTCCCTGGGAGCCTGTTTCCCCCTTTGCCTGTCCCCCTGCTTGTGCACTTTCCCTCTCTATAAAAATCTTAAAAATAAATGAATAAATGGACTCCGAGCAGTTCATCAGCTGTGAAGCCAGCTCCCTCATTACACTTGCCCCTAGCTTTTTTTTTTTTTTTTAAGATTTATTTGACAGAGAGAGAGAGAGAGAAACACAAGCAGGGGGAGTGGGAGATGGAGAAGCAGGCTTCCCGTTGAGCAGGGAGCCCGATGTGAGCCATTGTTCCCAAAACCCCACCATCATGACCTGAGCCGAAGATGGACACCCAGTGACTGAGCCACCCAGGCACCCTACCTGCCACAAGCTTTCTCCAGCTTCTTTGTGTTTGCTCCTCAGAGTATCTTCATCCCTTCAAAGGGCCTCACTCTTTCACACCATCTGTAACATCAACTCTTTCAATTTCTGAAGAAGCTTCCAGTTACAGCCTTCTTCCCCCCCCCCTAAGATTCCAATTGTTTTGAGAAATAAGAGATAGTCCTTCTCACATTTCTACCTTTAGTGCTTGAGAATAGAAATTTTTTTTCTATAGAGTTCCTTCAGTATTAGCAGTTATAATTTCAATCTCTATCCCCATCATTCACAAAGGGGTGAGTCTGCCTTGACAATTTTCATCATGATAAATATGCTTTGTTTTGTAATGGTTCTTCACTAGTTTATTAAAAATATAAGACTATCCTGCTTTTCCATTTTTACCCTGCTACAACATTTGCTTATAAGCATGAGAGCACATGCTCTGTTACATACTTTACTCCCACTTAAATGAGTTTTATGAGGTTACTAGCCTCTGAAAATCCCAATTAAGCGTCCTAGTGGCCTGATGGGTGAATCTACGAAGAGGCGAATGCACGGTTACATAACCAAACAATGTTTACTGGAAGCATCTTTAGCATGTTTACAAAACACATGAAACTGTTTTTGCTTCTTGCTTGTTCATCTGCATTTGACCTTTCAGTCTGTTTAAATAATTTACTTGGATCCTTTCTGGTGATGATGAAGGACAAGGAGGAGATGATGCCATTTGGGTATTTCAAAACACATCTTTTTTATTGTCGGCTACTGGTTAAGAAATAAAGCTATACGGAATGGCAGAAATAGATGAAGTGGAAACACCTTTTTCCTTCAAATTTATGGAAAATCACAATTTTAAAAAATTCTAGATGGCAACAGCAGTTCTGCCACATTTTTTTTAAACTTTAAAATTCTCCAAAGTATCTTAAGAGTTCATCTCTTTTATCACAGTACAGTAATACTAGGTCCTGAACTAAAAGACTATAATGTCTTAAGTAAACACAACAATAAAACTTGGAGTTGGGGTGTACAATAATCACAGTTTCACCAACTGTTGAATAGCATCCACTTTTACATGAGTGGAATGTAGAATATTCATCTTCAAAGTCTGTAAAACTTTATACCCTTAAAAACAATTCCAATTTCCTAGTCTCAAACCTACTTTAAAATGTTGTCTTTAAACTCATTACGCATGTGTGTACTTCCAGATTAAAAAGAAAAGCCAGAAGATCATTCTAAACTGTAATTTAAATTACATATTCCTGTTATAAAAAGCTCAACATCAAAGAAGAAAAGTTCCCTTCTCTGCATTTCTGCCTCTGATTCTACTGCCCTCCTATTCTTCTCATTTCTCCATGGAGAACATTTTCATAGACTAACACTAATGTATTTGGATGAGTGCAAATATTTGGTTTATGCTTGAGCTTTTTATTAAAAAAGTAATGCTTGTCCATGGTCATATTCAACGACTACAAAAGGGTATACAATCCAATATAAGCCTCTTTCCATAAACAGACTCCAAATCCCTCTCCGAGAAAGACTGTAAGCTTATGGTGTATGTGTTATGTGTGTCTAAGAGATATGTACAGAGAGTCATAGAAATAGAACATACTGGACTCATTTTGGCAAATAGAAGCAGACTACATTAATTGTTTTGGTCCTTGCAGTTTCCCCTTATGATAATCTTTCCAAATCAGCACACAGAGAATGACTTGCTTTTAACCATACCACTGCAGAGTGAGATCACAATTTATTCAACCGAATAAATATATGACTACTTAAATTCCTTTTTTTTATATTTATTTATTTTATTATTATTTATTATTTTAGAGGGGGATGGAGAGAGAGAGAGAGAGAGCGAGAGAGCACGCACGCAAGCAAGCAAGCGAGAGAAACTATAGCAGACTCCATGGTGAGCACGGAGCCTGATGGGCTCCGTTTCATAACCCTGAGATCAGACCTGAGCTGAAACCAAGAGTCTGACACTTAAATGTCTGCACCACCCAGGGGGTCCTGAACACTTAGATTCTTTAAAGTCCTTTGTCAATAAAGGGAATGCACCTGTGAACACAGTTTGAAGTAAATCTTCACACATGTGAGTACATCTGCAGTAGAACTATTGAGTTAAAGGGCATATTTTTCACTCTGATATGTGTTGCCAATTGCCCTGTATAGATAGTATCTTTCCACTTTTATCTTTCAGATATTGTGTATTACTTACTCTTTTTCTGGGTGAGATAGTACAGTGATTTAGAGTTCATACTCTGGTGAATAACTGCTTGATAGCATACATTTTTTCAGCCACTGATGTGCTTTGTGTTTTTGGGCAACATGCTTAACTTCTCTGTGCCCCAGGTTTGTCATTTGTAAAACAAAAATTAATCTTATCAGTCAATATTTATAGAGTACCTATTAAGAGCTAGACACTTTTCTGAGTACTGAGGATCTAAGAGTAAACAAAGCAGGCAAATTTACAAATTTACAAATGCCCTGCTTAGGACACAGCAGACAAATTTACTGTATCCATGAATGTTGAACTCTAGAGGGAAATAGTAATCCCTTGGGATTTTGTGAGCATTAAATAACTTGATTCATGTAAAATACTTAGAACAGGAGCTGGCACATAGTAAATGCTTGGTAAACTGTTACTATTGTTGCTGTAGTTATCGTTACTACAGCCTCATTATTATTGTCAATAATACTTCAAAAGAGAAAAAAAAATAACTTCTCAATGTTTTCATTTCTACTTTGATTATTTCACCAATATTGAATGTATCTTCAAAGGCTAAAAATATTTGAGTTTCTTTTCCTGCAACTTGCTACTTTATGTTTCAGTTCTTCTTTTAACGCACAGCAGTCTTTCTTTCAATACTTTGTAAAAGCACTCTAAACATTTAATCAATTAGATTTTATATGACACGTGGTTTACTATGTAGAGTCTTAAATATTTTAAATCTTCAAATGTGGCCATCTCTCTTTTTTTAAGATTTTATTTATTTTTTTGACAGAGAGGGAAAGATCACAAGTAGGCAGAGAGGCAGGCAGAGAGAGAGCGGGGGAAACAGGCCCCCTGCTGAGCAGAGAACCTGATGAGGGGCTTGATCCCAGGACCCTGAGATTGTGACCTGAGCTGAAGACAGAGGCTTAACCCACTGAACCATCAATGCAGCAATCTCTTAACTGCTACATTTCTAAGTTTCATGTTTTTATAATGGCTTCCTTAATCCAAGATTATCTTTCAAAATTCCTTAATTTTATTCCAGAACGTTAAGACTCTTGCTTCTTCTTAAACAATTTCCTAGTGGATATAATTTTCAATTCACAAACTCAAGAAGGTAGAAATTAATGATTTTATTTTTTCTTGACTCAGTTTTTTAAAAAATTTGAATTCCTATCTGACTTCATTGGTAGGAAACCCAATCTCAGTCTTCATGTTTCCTTTTAGTCTCCCTCAAATTCTAAGAAGTTCTAGGGACTCTCATAAAGCCAAATTTTGGGAAAACAGTCCTTATCATTGATTCATTTGTCCAAACAAGGTTTGCCTCCCATCAACTCAGCACTTCAGAACTCACAGCTTAAAAAATGCCCTGCTTAGGACACAGCAATCTTTTGTTTGAAAACCACCCATGACCTCATCTACCTAGTTGCACTCCCCAGCCATTTCCTCTCTGGAGTCTTGCTGCTTTGCTAAAAGCATGTTAGGAAAGCTTTGCACAGACATCTCTTCCATCCCCATATCCCTAACGCTCCTTCTCTCAGTCCTCAAAAATTCCTAATTTGAGATGAACTCTACTAAACCTTGATTCCGTCCCAGACATTTTATCAATCCCATTCCAAAGCATAAGTTTTTCAAAAACAAGGCCAGAATTTCTTCTGAACCCAACTGTATCCCTTTCCTTAGGCAATGTGGCAAGAAGGCTGAGTAAGTACTTAAATGGGACAAGAAGAAAGTGAGAAATCTGAGTAGAAAAGAGAAAAATACACAGATCTAGGTATTTAACTTTGCAAATCAAGAGAAATTAACTCTAGCCACATAAAACAAAAAATAATGATAATTTATGAAAAGGATTTTAGTTAACTCCCAATCTCCAGGATGACTGGAGTACCTAGAATACAAGGCCAACAATGTCTAGAATCAGGCCATTATAACAGACCCCATAAACATCACTGCTGCCTCCACTAAGCCCAGACGTCACAGCAAGTACTGCTTGATGGCAGCCACGATCTCACCACCACAGCCACTGTGCTACTGCTAGTATCCAACATCCAAATTACTACCACCACTGCTATGTAGTTGACCATCACAGACATAACGTTTGATGGTTGATGTCTCTCTTTATGTCACAAGATACTGATTGAAAGTCTATCTTCTGGAGATTGACTAGTAGGGATTCAGTCATGGGACTTCAGGGAAAAGAAATCGCCAGCAGAGTGTCTGGCATTTTCAGCTTTTACAGACTCTGATACCTAAGGTGAATGTATGTTTCTCCAAACATAAGATAGAAAATTATGACTGAAAAGACATGTTTACTACAGAGTCTCACCTTTGGCTATGGAAAGTAAGTATTCTTATTTGTGCTTCCAAGCAGAACAAACTTAATCCTGCATAACTCAAATAGCCCTCATTGAACAAGGCCAACAAAAATGCATGTAACTACATTCAAGATATCGTCAGTTACCACTTCCAGATCCAAGTCCAGGATCTCTGGGAGACAACTGCCCTGCAGTTGCCTTTACTTAGGGGAGATTTCCCACAGTGGGTCATGACTCATCTGAGAATGAAAGGCTATTCTGGAAATTGCTTTTCCAGAACGATAAAAATTATGAGTGCAAGTATAGGACCTTTGGAATCACTCTTAAATTGGAAAGGGGACCGGCTCCACCATATGCATTTCTCTAATATTTATTTATTTATTTATTTATACTTTCTGTTGCAGAAATAAACAGATGAATGAACTTGTAGAATGTCTGAGATGGGAACTCACAAACAATAATGGCAAATTCTATACTTGCCAGTCTCACCTCAAGTTTTTCTTTTTTTAATTATTTTTATCAACAATGACACATTTATCACCTTCATGTGAGCAGAAATCACAGGACTGTGTTTGTAGACTCCTGGGCAGCCTTTAGGATATCAGGTTACCTGTGGCCCAAGCTTATTTCTATCTCCCAGGCTCAGATTGCCCCCAGAGTCCTTAGTAAAATGAAACTTAAAAAAATAATTCTCTTGGTTTTCTAGGTGACATAAACTCCTTGTAAGTTTTTCTTCATTTTGCTTATTTTGGTAACACCACTTCCAAGTGATGGTCAAAGGAATAATATCCCTTCGAAAAGGAACAACAGAAAGGAATAACTGTAGAATTTCTGATTTTACAGTTATATTTAAAATAGTTAACGATAACCATGCAAACCAGTAGGATATCTTTCTGCATTTCAAGTAAACAATTTTTGTCAATTCAAGAGTTACTGCTATTTAATGAAATACATTCCCTGGTAACCAAGACAACTAGAATTTTTTTCCCCCAAATAATATAAATTCATTGTTTTCAGGTTTTAGAGACAGGTAATACAATACCATCAATTTATATTTGCTTGTTATTTCTCTTCATTCTCATTATGGAGCCCCAACAGTGATCTTTAAAAGTTGGAGGCTTATGAACATTCTTTTTAGCAAGATAAAGGACTGCTCTTTTGGCTAGGATTCAAACAATTGAGGGAACAAACAAATTTACAGATTTTGGTGTGAGTGATGTGACTTAGGTTTTAATATCTATTTGTGAATCTATTCTCACGAACATCTCATAGCTTTTTGGTGCTTATGTATCAACACAGAAACATAGTAAATTTAACAAAGGGAATTTGAGTTCATCTCCTGGCCTCTTCTCTTACTGCATGCTTCATCCTGTTACTAAACTACTCTATTCCTGCTGCAGTGAGAGCAATCAAGAATGAAAATCCAACAGTCTCAGGAAAGAGGTGAATAATACTGAGACACATGAAATATAAATTAGTGATAAAGTTTGTGAACTTTACTTATTAAACATGCATAAAATTAATATGGTTCAGCATCTGTCATGTACCATACAACTGTGTGGTATGCCTGTAACAGACATTACTTAAATTATCTCACTAATCCTCATCAGCACCCAAGAATGCTATTAGCAGTGTCTTTCTAGAGGTGAATAAACACATTTAGAAAATGAAATGATTTTCCTAGTACTTAGTTAATTTTTTTTCCAGTACTTAATTTAAGTCCTAGAGTTTAAACTCAGTTCATGTTGCTCTAAACCCTATCCTATTTGCATAACATCATATGGATATTTAGCTAAGGAAATAAATACAATACACACATATGTATATCTACACATATACACATGACTAGATGCATATGCACTTATGCACATACCCTTAGGCATTTATATGAAGAACTATGGGATATCAGAACATGCAGGAACTTTGAATCTGCACCTACCAGCACTAGATGCAGGAAAAAAAGAGTTGAAAATAAATTATCCAACTGATAATTAATTATTATTATATATCATATTGATGGAATAAGATAAAAGCCTTTGACAATTATCTAGTATTTATGATGAAAACTCTCAACAATAACCTATGAGTAGAAGAAAACTTTCTAAAGCCTATAAAAGGAATTGATCAAAACCTACAACTGTCATCACAGTACAGGTGAAAAACTGAGGGCATTATGATCAGAAGCAAAACAAAGATGTCCATCCTCACCAATCTTAATACAATTCTAGAAATTAGTGCCAGTATAATCAGGCAAGATTATAAACTATAAAGAAAAGGCAGCTGGTTTGGAAAGGCAAAAAAAAAAAAAAAAAAAAAAAAAAGATTTTTTAAAAACATCTTTTTAAAAAAAAAAAAAAAAAAAAAACATCCAACAAAAAAAAAAA
>NC_081568.1:67269772-67322422 GCF_022355385.1 Mustela nigripes | reverse complement strand
AAAAAAAAAAAAAAAAAAAGAAAATCAGTCTTTTCAGATATCCTCTTGTATACAGAAAACTGAGAAATCCATACACATACAAAAATTAAAAACCCAGAATCTATGAGATTAAATAAAGTCAAAGGGTAGAATAATACAGAAAAATAAAAGAAAAAGATACAAAGGATACAAATGCAGAAAAATAAATTGTATTTCCATATACTAGAATTGTATTTTATTTTCTAATAATCTCAAAGTGGTATTAAGATGATAATTCTATTCACACTAGCATAAAAAAGACCAAAACATTTAGTAGTAAATTCAATAAAGCAAGAATAAGACTTGTACATTGAAAATTCCAATTTTTGAAATTGAAATTTGTGAAAGAATTTTAAAGTTTTAAATAAATGGTAGTATTCCATGTTCATAGATCAAACATAATAGTAAATATAATAAGATGAGCATGCTCACTATAATCACTATTATACCATACTCTACTGAAGATCTTTGTGAATACAATAAATTGTATATATGTATGTGTGTCTCAGTATATATATGCATGTAATTTATATATATTATATATAATAAATACAAATCAAATTGTATATTTATATTTACATAAATATATATTTATATACTTATGTGTGTATACATTTATTTATATATTTATATTTTTTATATAATTTGTATACAAATTATATATTTTATAAATAATATATATTACATGTTTTGTTATTTCATATGTTTTATCAAGTATATACATTATACATGTTATATATAAATTAGATGCATTATATATAAATTATATGTATATATGTATATGTGTGTGTATACACAGACACACACACACACAGAGCAGACTTTGTTTCTAAATGATATGATCACATAAAATATTCAAGAGGCTACATGAGAAAAAATTATTAGAGCCAATAGTACCAGACACCAATAGGCCAACACGTATGTAAAGATTCTTTTTTTTTTTTTAATATGTAAAGATTCTTTCAACTTACATGAAATGAAAAAATTATAGCACAAGTGTTAGAAAATTTGGGGATCCATTTCAATACAATCATAATAAAAGTTGGAAATTTTTTCATGGAAAGAATTATAAAACACTATTATTAACATTTAAGAAGATGAAGGAACAAATTATACCCTATTCATAGAAAGAAAGCCTAAAGCAATTAATTTTCCCTGAACAAATCTATACAATAATTGCACTTCCAATCAAAACATCGAATAGATTTTACAGTGAACAAACTTTCTAAAATTGATATTAAAAAAGAGAAAAAAACAGAACCACTTCATGTCAAGTTTTACTATAAAGCTGTAGTAGTTTTTTCAACAATGTTACACTGATGCAGACATAAACTAATCATCCCGTTAAATGTACTAGAGTTCTCAAAAACAGAACCAAGCATAAACGGTGAGCTCAGTTGAAGACGAGATGTTATTTTGTATCATTTGAGGGAAGGAATAAAGGGAATTGACTTTCTCTTTGGGTAAGTTTAAATGTCTAGCTCCCAAACAAAATTCAAATGCAGTAAGGACCTACATATGAGAGACAACACAAATGTTAGAAGAAAATATGAAACATATCTCATAGTAGGGATTGGGTAAATTTTTAAAAGTAACCTACACACTCCAAAAAAGCTAAAAAAGGAGATCAGTAAGTTTCACTACACCAATAACAAAAAGTTACGTATGTCAAAAGAAATCATAACCAATGATAAAAGACATGCAACAACTTAGAGATACATAAAACAAAACAGAACTAAGCAATTTGGAAAGACAAACAGTCAATAACAAAATGGTCCAAGGATTTAGGATACTAATCTCAATCTAGACTCCTAGAAAGAAAAAAATGACATTTTTTTAAACATCATTATTGTTATAGGAGATTCAGTCTACTAACAATTCAGTAGCATTTAACATCACCAGAAGAAACTAAAGTCTGACAACATCAAATACTATGTACAATACTTAGCTAAATGTTGGGAATAAAAAAAGAATTGGTCTAATCTCTTTGACATGTAATTTGCCACCATTTAAGAGAATGTGAAATATAAGTGACCTATGATGAACAATCAATCCTGTTCAAGTTAAAAAATTTTTAAAAAGGAATTTACTAACAGAGATTAAAAATCCAGAGAATATATTCAGAATTTAGAATGGTTAGAGGCAGGTGTGCGATCAGTATCAAATCATCAAAAGAGTAGAGTTCTCCCTCTCAATCTGCCTCTTTAGTAGTGTTTCTCAGTGTGACGGTTCATTCTCAAAAGGTGGCCTCTCCCCACATGACAAGAACTTTATGGACCCTTGGAGTCAGCAAAAGGGCAGCTCTTTCCACGTAGCTTATACCAAAGTCCCAAAGTAACTCCAAGGTAAGGGACTTGGTGGGGTAAGCAACCTTAGTCAATTCTGAGGACTTCCCAGATTTTAGCTCCAAAAGTCTTACATCTCAAGAAACTACTCAAACCAAAAGGGGTTGCCCAGGACTCTCCCAGATTTACAGTTGAAAGCCCCATGTCCTGGAAACCCTCACACTCAGAGGGCAAACTGGGACCATTGTTGCCCTTCAAGACGGGGACATGCGATTACAGCTTTACCTAAGAGAGGATGAATGGAGAGTTTATTCAAGAAAACTCTGATGAGAAGATAAGATGTCAATATCTACAGAGGATGTGGAGATGTGGATGGTCTATGCTATGGTGTTCACCCAACCCAATCTGGCCACAGGCAAGACAGACAAGAGCTAGGAAAAAAATGCACAAAAACTTTTGAACAACAGTGAGGTTTCAACAGCTTTATCCTTTTCTCTACCAGAGTATCATCCTTCACTCACATATACACATTAGGTGTGTATTTTCTTGTCTCTTCTGATTTACTTGTTACTTAAGAAAATTGCTTCAAGTTCTCCTGAAGTGAGTCAGTTTTTAAAATCTCCTCTTGTGAATTCCAGGTTTCTATCTATATGGTGGGGGTATGTTAATGCCCTGTCCTGTTTTCTCTTTTGGCTTTACTGTCAACCTCTCTCTAGGTGACTGTTTTCCATTAAACTTAAAAAGGTCAGTGAAAGCAAAGTTGTACTATTGACATGAACAGAGCTGGTTGTCACCAGTGAAATCTTACCTAACTCAGCTTCTAAGAAAAATCAGTGTGCCTGCCTGGTTTCTTTGACCTCCGACAATGTCCTTCTGACTGGAGGAAAACCCAGGACAAAATGTGGGGTGCTTCAACAGTGATGAGCTGCTCACCTTCCCACAGTATCAGTCTGAGAACAAAGAATGGCTCCAAATCTGCAGGAACTAATTTTTCCAATCATTAAGGAAAAATCAGAGGTCAGAGGTGCAGATGAAGAAATCTAAGAACTGCTTGTAGAGCTGCAAAACAGTGTGTTTGCAAATGTCTATAACCAGCTGGATCTGGTAAACACTGAAAGCAGCATAATTTTATTTACATTTATTCTAAGTCATGAGAATGCCCTGGCTTCTAAAGCAGAGCAAACTTCCTTAAATAGAACTACATTGTTTCCCATTAAAATTCATTTCTAAGAACCACAGGTAAATTTTTATTTGTTTCAAGGTTACAAAGTTAACCTTCTTCTGTTTTGGGGAACAAAACCCAACCTCATTGCATATCAGCTTTACTGAATCCCTCCTAATTTAAATATGAACTTAATTGATTAAAAAGGGAGTTTAAGAAAGAAAAACTATTGAAATAAACACTATCTATTCAGGAGTCAGCCCTGAGTAAAAGAAAATGGAAATGCAATTCCAGCTGATTATAAATTTTATGTGAGCTTCTATAGTGATATGAGTGTTAGAAATACGCCATGACGATAGACTATATTAGAACCAACAGGTATTTTCGGGTAGAGATTTGTATCTCTCTTACTTCGCCTAGAAATTATCTGCTCTGAGGAAGGCAGAATAATACCTTTCCCACCAAAGATGTCTACAGGCTGATTTGTGGAATCAGTGAGTATGTTCCCTTACACAGCAAAATGCACTTTGCAAATGTGCTATCAGTTAAGGAATTTGAGATAAGGAGATTATTCTGAATTATCTGTGTGCACTCAACCAAATCACATGAGTCCTTAAAAACTGAGAACCTTTCTTTGCTATAGCCAGAGACCTATGAAAATAGAATAAGGGTCAGAGAAATGCAGTATTTCTGGATTTGAGGAGGAGAAAGGAGATACAGGCCAAGGAACATAGCCTCTAGGAGCTGGCAGATATAAGAAAATGTGTCCTCCTATGGAGTCGCCATAAGGAGCACAGTCCTGCCCACACCTTGATTTTTGCCCATTTTTGTCCAACATTTACTCATGTCAGACATTCAACATGAAGAAGCGTTTGACAGTAAATCTGTGTTAAGCCACAGGCTTTCTGGTAATTTGTTACAGGACCATCAAAAAGGTAATATAGCTTTTGCTAAATCAGTATCATGAGTCCTATAAAATTACCAATGTTTATGAGATTATCTTTCTGTTCTTTTCTTAAAATATCTAACCTTACTAGAATAGTGTTACCACAGTATGAAAAACAAGTCTATGGCTTTCCCAGGTTTCCGTAGTCCTAACATTTAAAGTTGATGTCCCTTATTTCAACTACAGGGCTTTACAACTCTAAGACTTCTCTGTTGGAAGTAATCTCATCCTTGAATTCCCAGGTCTAAATTTTAGTCATGTAATTATATGTATATATTCATATACCTTTTTCAATAATTTATTTTTAAAATTCCCTAATATTTGCTCTTACATGAAGGCAATGTCCTGCTCAAACATAATCTGAAGAGTCTACCAGTGGAGCCTAAATCTTTCCAAAAGACAGTTATGTACAGCTTATAGAAACAGAGCTTCACTCATAAGAAATGTGATACAGAAAGACAGGTATCTAATCAAATTCCAGTGGCATTTTATAACCTAAACATATTGATGGGTTTTGGTAAACAGTTATTATAGTCACTTCACTGAACAACATAATAACTTACGTATTAGTCCTATCAATGGAGGATAGCAACCATAATCAAAAGGAAGAGGAAAGCTTTAAAACTCCTTTACACAAACCTCCAATACACAAAGCCCTTCTTGCTCCAGTTGGTCTCTATTTCCATGAGCGTGGACAAGATTAGGTCCTTAAAAAAAAAAAAAAAATTGTCCTTTTCATTTTTGACAAGTCAGTGCTAGACCCCTGTCTAGAGTAAGAAATGGATTTCCTAATAGCATTCTGAGGATCTGGATGAAATTACAGTTCCCTAAACAAAACATCACATTTTTCTTGTATACATACATCTTTATAGCAAAGATAAAATATTTTTGTGGTTGTTAGATTCATTTCATATTTTCAGTCTCAGCCAAAAAAATGTAATTGAACAATAGAAAATAAACAATAACTTCATCATAAACATAGGAGACATCTCAAATAGTTATTCCCCTGATGTAAAACTAACTGAGAGTATAGGGAATATAGCCAATAATATCATAATTTGTGTGATGATGACTTACCATGGGGGATCTTTTTGTAGTGTAAAAAAACATCATATAACTATGATGTGTACCTGAAACTAACAGGACATTTTATGTTTTTATATTTCAACTTAAAAAAAAAAAACTAACTAAAGGGATCTCATTAAGAAATTTGGACCATTACGGGGCGCCTGGGTGGCTCAGTGGGTTAAGCTGCTGCCTTCGGCTCAGGTCATGATCTCAGGGTCCTGGGATCGAGTCCCACATTGGGCTCTCTGCTCGGAAGGGAGCCTGCTTCCCCCTCTCTCTCTCTCTCTCTCTGCCTGCCTCTCCATCTACTTGTGATTTCTCTCTGTCAAATAAATAAATAAAATCTTTAAAAAAAAAAAAAAGAAATTTGGACCATTACAAATTCTATGATTAAGAGACTAGCCATTTTGGACACTGAACAGAAGTTTATAAGGAAAATTGGTAAGACCATTTTAAGATCAGTGGGATTCCACAAGACAGAAGCTTTCAACAATGTTCAGGAAAAGAAAATTAAAAAACTGCCACTTTCGTGCTTCACAATTAGAACAAAAGTATGTCGGGGTACCAGGTGATGGGTATTATAGAGGGCACAGATTGCATGGAGCACTGAGTGTGGTGCAAAAATAATGAATACTGTTATGCTGAAAATAAATTAAAAAAAGAAAATATCTTTAAGACTAGGAGAATATCCTCCAAATGAAAATGAAGTATAATAAGAACAGAACATAAACATGAAAAAGAGGAATCTTAATCTAGAAGAAACTAAAGGAAATTCTAGAAAAAAATTAAAGCTCTTGATGGTTTCTGCTTTCCTCAAATAAAAATACAGACTTTTTCCCCCCAAAAAACCTATTTGTAACATTGCTTAGAAGGTGGAAATGTTGTTGTTGTTATTGTTGTTGCTATCCTTATTTTCTTTTTTAAGAAATTACTTAAGGGGCACCTGGGTGGCTTAGTCCGTTGAGCGTCCAACTCTTGATTTTGGCTCAGGTCACGATCTCAGTGTCATGAGATCAGGCCCTGTGTGGGACTCTGTCCTTAGCATGAAGTCTGCTTAGGATTCTCTATCTTCCTGGCCCACTGTCCCCTAACCAGACCAGCTCACAGGCACGCTCTCTCTCTTAAAAAAAAAAAAAAATTACTTGAGAAATTACTCTTCAACATAGAGTATTTAATAGATAATGGTGGTGACTTACCTAATGCATTGGGCCAATGTACCCATTCTCCAGATGCTCTAACTATTCAATGATAACTATTTGTAGTTGTACATATCACCTGTGATTTGACTCTGGCGTGTGTAATCACTCTTTCAGGCATGGCTCCCAATCAGGAGCTGTCTAAAAAAGGGGCACTTTAGGTCCTCTTGTCTCAAAGAGAGTGCCATTCATATATTGGAGCTCCCCATGGTATTAATTCCAGGCAAGGCTTCAGCTGAATCACTGTCTTTGCCTAGCTTCTCTGGTCTTAGCTTTGCTCATTCCTTCACAGATTTCTCTTGAGAGCGTTCCTTCAGTATGCCTGTATTAGACTCCCCATGTCAAGCTCAGCTTTCAGGGTAACAAACCCAAAATATGAAGAAAGTAATGAAATAGGAAATGAAGAAAACAGAGATGGAAGATGAAAGGCCAGTAAACAGAATATATAAGACTTCAACTAAGAAAGACTAGAGGATAAATAATCAAAGAAATCAAGGAATTTTCCTGCATTGAAGAATGTCTTGAGTTCTCTCAGACTCAAAAAGTTCCCCAAATGACAGGAATATCTAAAATTCACTGCCATCATTTAAGACTATTTGGAGATTCTAATCACTAAATGAACTCAGAAAAATCAAGGGTACCAGTTAGAAGAAAATAAAATCACCATTATTTGCAGCTAATTTGACCACAAACCTGGAAAATCAAAGAACTCAAGAGGGAAATTATTCAAACTCCAAAAGATAGTCAAATTATGTAATCAAGAAAAGAAAGAAAAACAATAGCTTTCCTTCATAGTTGCAGTGGCTATTTAGAAAACATAGTGGGAAGAAAATTCCATTCACAAGTTCAACACAAATTATCAAGTTCTAGGAATAAAATCAATATTCAGGAACTAGATCCATTTTCTAAGATAATTTTTAAAAACTTTGCTGAAGTACAAAAATAAGACCTATATATGCAAATCAAGGCTCCTAAATAAGAAAACTATAAGGATGTCAATTTTTTTGAAATTAAAATAAAAATATGATGTAATACAAATACAAGTGCCAAACTTGGGGGACAGTTTTGTGGTGTATCCAAATTTTAAGAAATTAAAAATGAGGTTCATCTGGATAAGTAAATTAATGTATTCCATTTAATTAAAGATAGATTTTTGACACAGAATACTTATAATTTTTTAAATTTAATTTAATTTTTCAGTATTCCAAGATTCATTGTTTATGCACCACACCCAGTGCTCCATGCAGTCTGTGCCCTCCTTAATACCTACCACCAGGCTCACCTATCTCCCCACCCCTCTCCCCTCCAAAACCCTCAGTTTGTTTCCCAGAGTCCACAGTCTCTCATGGTTCATCTCCCCCTCTGAATTCCCCCAATTCACTTTTCCTTTCTTTCTCCTAATGTCCTCCATATTATTCCTTATGCTCCACAAGTAAGTGAAACCATATGATAATTGAGTCTCTCTGCTTGACTTTACTTCATTCAGCATAATCTCTTCCAGTCCTGTCCATGTTGATACAAAAGTTGGGTGTCCATCCTTTCTGATGGAGGCATAATATTCCATTGTATATATGGACCATATCTTCTTTATCCAAGAATTAGAATTTTAAGAACTGCATGAAAGAACTAATTTTCAGTTTTATTAAAGTTGTCTGAATTGCTCATGGCTAGGGTAACCAGAAAATTTTTCATTGAAACCTGACCATGAAAGAGGTAACTGTGAGTATTTATAGTAGGATAATGGGTGTTCACAGGCCTGGGACTTAGGCAAAAAATGACCCCAGTCATACTATTTTGGGCCATATTTTATTAGAAAACATCTTAGTATCAAGAATATTAAAAGAGTTAGCAGGCAAGTGATCTCGTTAGTAACTCAAAATTCACCCTTAAAATCAAAATCCAACGATGTTTCTTAAGACTCACTCCAGCTGGGGCACCTGGATGGCTCAGTGGGTTAAAGCCTCTGCCTTCAGCTCAGTTCATGATCCCAGGGTTCTGGGATTGAGTCCCACATTGGGCTCTCTGCTCAGCAGAGTGATCTCTGTCAAATAAATAAATAAAAATCTATTCAAAAATCTATTAAAAAAAAAAGACTCACTCCAGCTGTCTCGCACGATTAAAAAATTCTACTTTTTAAGTGTAAAATATTAATGTATCTAGATAATTTTCCAGGTCACAACCCCTATGGGATAACATACTTAGAAATGTAACTTTGCCTACCTATTCCTCTTTCCAAATCATTAAGTTTATAAAGCAGAGCACTAATGTTTTATTTAAATATTTATGTGATACCTGAGTGTACAAGTTATTTCAACAATGGCTATGTTTGGCCATGTGGGGGCAATGTCTATGAAGCTATCTTAATATGTATGCAATTATGTTTCAATTGCATCTCAATTAATAGTAACTGGGTATAATTCACCCTAGTTCATCTAGGAAATACAGGAAAATTCAGATAGAGGCTCTGAGCTCTTAAAAAAAGCTCAGCAGCTGGGCGCCTAGGTGGCTCAGTTGGTTGAGCCTCTGCCTTCGGCTCAGGTCATGGTCCCAGGGTTCTGGGATTGAGCCCTGCATCAGGCTCTCTGCTCTCGGTGGGGAGCCTGCTTCCCCCTCTCTCTCTGACTACTTGTGATCTCTCTCCCTCTCTGTCAAATAAATAAATAAAATCTTTTACATTAAAAAAAGCTCAGCAGTATTAACATGGCAAGTTTTAATGAGTACTTAAAAAATTCTTTTCAAGAATTTAAGTACATACATACATCTATTAAATTCTTTTCAAGAATTTAATAAATTCTTGAAGAATTTATTAAGAATTTTTTAAGAACATACGTACATCTATTAAATTTGATCTCGTCCTGTTTTAAAAAAATTCTTCTCCTGGTTTTCAGTGTATTACTTCAATAATGCTATCCAAGTTCAGAAGGTACAAAATATATCTGTAATTAACACAGAGTCATTATGAAAGAAATCCAAGTGCAATATGACTACAGAGCTTGGGTGTTTCTTTCACAACCTCAATAACTTTCCTTCTTCTAATTTTTTAATTGTTGGTATTTTTCAACCTCTGATACTTGTTACCATAGAGAAGAAAAACCTTTGATTGCTTGACAGGAATCGTATAATTAAAAGATGAAGAAGAAAATAGATACTATTTTGTCAGCATAAATTTAAAATATATATTGATAGCTGAAGGAATGCTCTAGTAACTACAATTTTCAGTTTCACTAATAGTGTCTTTGGAAACACTAACAGAGCACAGTAATTACATATTCCTGACAATTTTGGTGACTGAAACATAGTAAAACTTTTAACAGTCTCTACATTTGCCACTAATCTGAACAATAATCTTTGCATAATAATATAGGAGAAAAAACGTAGCAATTTAGTTGCAGTATGCACTGAACTCTGAAAGTATCCAGTAAAAGCTGTATTAGTTTCCTATTGCTGCTATAACTAATGACCACAAATACCAGGGGCTTACAACAAAGCAAGTTATCATCATATAGTTCTGGAAGTCAGAAATCCAAAATGGGTCTAAAACCAAGGTATCAATAGGACTGCATACCTTCCAGAAGCTCTAGGAGAGAAACTGTTTCCTTGACTTTTCCAGTTTGTAAAGACTGCCCACATTTTTTGACTCCTGTCCCCATATTACTCCAATCTTAGCTTCTGTAACCCACATTGCTCACTAACTTTTTCTCTTTCCCTCTCATAAAAAGGCTTGTAAATATACTGCAGTCGCCTGGATAATCCAGGATAATCATTCCACCTGAGGATCCTTAACTAACCACCAAGAAATTTCTGTTACTGTATAAAGTAACACAAACACAGATTCTGTAAGTTAGGATGTAGACCTCTTGGCTGCCATTATTCAGCCTACCTTAAGGCTGTGTGAAAGGAATAGTTTAGCCTGTACCTCCACATTTGTTCTTCTCTTCTAAAGTAGCAAATGGGGGCGCCTGGGTGGCTCAGTGGGTTAAAGCCTCTGCCTTCGGCTCAGGGCATGATCTCACGGTCTTGGGATCGAGCCCTGCATCTGGCTCTTTGCTCGGCAGGGAGCCTGCTTCCTCCTCTCTCTCTGCCTGCCTCTCTGCCTACTTGTGGTCTTTGTCTGTCAAATAAATAAATAAAATCTTTAAAAAAATAAAGTAGCAAATGGCCAAAATTTGGAGGGGGGAGACAAAACAACTCCTTGTTCTGCTTAATGAAGTATCAAGATATGCCCCTTATATCTCATGAAGAGAAAGGTACATGTATCAGTAAATGCAAGGGCCAAAATAACATTGCTGAGATGTAACTCTTCTCCAGCCTCAAGTCTTCCAAGACAAAATGTTTCCATTATAAATTCTCAGAAACTTCACTTTCCTATGGAGAACTGGAGTAACCTAGAGTATCTATCTGTAGTTTTTCCTAAAACATAACATCTATGAAAGGTTATCCTGAGTGTTGGAAATAAAATAACACCTACACACACACACACACACACACACACACACACACACACACACACAATGTTCTGAGAAATGTGAAGTACTCTTCATATGTTACCCTCAAGCATCTTGGTAAGATTCCAAGTCCTTACCTCTGCATTACAACAGACCCAGAGAATATAAACTGCCCTTTCAATATTGTGTGGATATTGAGTAGCAGAGCTAGAAGCATAGCTAAGCCTCTAGAATCCTGCCTGTGTGCCCACTGAGTGAGAGGAAGTGTATGAGGGTGGGAACATTTGAGGGGCAGGGTGTTTTAAGAGCAATCAGCCAGCTATGTTTCTTTTATATAGTCTCTAGAGTTCCAAGATAACAAACCAGACAGATGGGACAGAGCCTATCCAAGCACATCTCTAGCTGCTGAGTGCAGGGGAAAAAAATAATGCCAGGAATGAAACAAAGAAAATAACTGCTCACGTTTTGGCAAATATATAGCAGCATTACATGATGAAAATATATGTGGATGAATAAACTGTTCTTAAGAACTGGAAAGGAAAACAGTGCACATTTCACCCAAACACAACACAGAAAAATGCACATCTTTCATATCCAGGGAACACATCTCCCTGAAATTTATGTCAACTGCTTGGCATTAGTAGTCTTTTTCATCACTTTTTCATCTTTCCTGAACAACACCATCAGTGGGAACCCAAGAAGTCCCCCAAAAGTTTCCATCCCCTTGAGATTAATAAAATCTCAGAGTATGCAAGGTATTTGACCCATTTTTTCAAGTCCCCTATTAACGCATGCCTCAATAAATCAATACTCCCGTTTCCTTCCTGTTTGATCCCATGTTTCAGTCTCTGTCCATGCCATTTTCAATACTGGCAAGGACAGACTCAATCACCTACTTTTCCCATGCTCATTTTGGGACTGTGTGATTGCCAAAACCCACCTTAGAGATGACCTTCAGCTTTATAGCTTTTTAGATAAGACTAGCACTGTGGTTCACAGGCAGATCCTGGAATCAAACTGTATTTGACACCCAGATCAACTATTTCCTAGTTATGGGCTCACTAACTGTCCTTTAACTGTCCTTTACTATAGTTTCCTCCTCTAATAAGTACAATTAAAGATTTAACCTACCACAGGATTACTGTGAGGATTAAGTAAATGAAGATACACGAAGCTGCATACTTAATTGTGATTGTGTTTTCTCTGAACATGTGGGAAAAGCCTGCCATAACCTTTCATATTATAATAACTGGAAATCTAATATGTGTGTGTGTGTGTGTGTGTGTGTATCTCACATACATGTAACAGTATGTGCCAGAAATTATGTGCACTTTTCATATTCATTATCTCATTTAATCTCCATAACCACCTGATGTGGTAAGTAATATCAATCATCTCCACTTTACAGAGGAAAGGACAGGTTAATAGAGATTCTCTGATTCTAAATCCCTAACTCTTAACCACTATGTTCTTTAGTCTCTGGTTGCTCTGTCATAAATATGTTGAATCCACACAGTGAATGACTATAACCTTCACCATAAAGATTTTTACAGGCTTTGCTAAGTGGTGGGCACAATTGTAAATAAGCACGACCTTTCTTGAAGAGCCAGCCTTGACAGCATCACCCAGATGCCTGCTACAAATGCAAAACTGTCTTGGACCTAGAGGCATTGAACATTATCCCTAATTTAATAAAGTCTCTAGTTTAAAAATCATTAGTATAGAGGTCATCGACCAGCAACCCTCTACTTCTTAAGAATAGAATAAATGAAAATTGCTTGGACTTAGGGAGATTTTCTTTCTGAAAGCAAATGTTAAGATATCATGGAGTAAATTACAGAAGCAATGTGTCAGAGTGCCTTTTCAAGAAGTTACTTTTAAATGATAGAGTATCCTTGATCTGTAAAACCTCAGCTAAGAAAAGGGCCTTATTTCCTGTGCTTCTGGAAGACTATAGTTCATTCTAGGATATAAGCTTCCTATAAACAGAGTCTTTGTCACATTTATTGCTGTATTTTTAATACATAGGACAGAGACTGGCACATAGCAGGAAGACAAGAGAGCTATGCTGAATCAACAGATGTTTATATTTTTAAGATGAGTGTATCCTCCAAAGAGTAGAATTGGGTCAACTAACATTTAGGGTTCTAACTGGCTCTATGTGTCCTAATAGAGAAGAAGTTTTCTGTCACTAAGAAGGTCCCAGGAAATGAAGAGAGCACAGTGTTATTACTTTAATGTGTCTTACATGGGGATCAATTATAAATTATTCAACAGAAAGGAAAAACATCTTCTCTTGATGAGTAGGTAGCAGTTCCTTTTTCTTGCCTTAGAAAACTCTTGGGCATAATAAACACAGATTTTTTTTTCTCTGAACATTTTCCCAGGAGTTTGGCTTGGGACAAAATGATTGATTCGGCACTCTTTCTAGACTAACTGGTGAACACAGCTCAGATTAGGCCCCAAAACAGAAACAGAACTTGAGCTCAGCTAGTGTTAAGAGAATAGCTGTTTTCATTCCAGTGTCTTACTCACAATGAAATCTTACACTGGGTCCTATCTTCTGAATTAAGACTCCCACCCCAAGAAACAATACTCACAATGTTATAAAGAAAAACATCAAACCAGTCTAATTAACCCCTAAGTTTTGAGTTCAAGAAAACAAATGTAGATACAAAACAACTGTCTTATTAACTATATATTGCATGACCAAGATTTCTCATTATCTCAGAGTACTGATAGTATCTGATTCATTTACCAATTTCAGTCTTAGAATGTTGATATTTTTGCTAAGGTTCAACAACAAGGCATTCACCACTAACGATCGAGTCTTAGAACCAAAAGTGCTTTATCACCAGTTCAATAGCAATTTTGAATGCTTTTAGCTAAATAACTAGAATAAAACCAGGACTACTTTTATTACTGTCTCATAAAGCCATCTATATCAATGTCATTTTCAATGTATTCATATGGTCAATTAACAACAGCAAAAATTTTTATTTAGACTTTTTCTAAGTAGGAGAATACTAAGGTTTTTTGGTTTGCTTTACCATCATGACAGAAGTGCAATGTTTAAGGGAAAAAGGCTATTTTCTAAGAATTTATGATAGCAAAGCACTTAAACAGGGCCATTGTTCTTCGTAAACATCCTCCGCCGAGCCCTCGCTGTGCCTGCTTCTGAAAGCCATCTGCTTACCTCCCTGATAATTCTCGTGGGTAAACCCAGGGCAGTAACTCCTTTGACAAGGAAAAACTGAAAATGTCCGTAGAGGAATGAAGCAGTATTTCAATCTACCAAACAAAATAATTCGAAAGGGTTGATGGATGGGAGGTCAAAAATGTCAAGTGCTCCAAAAATTAAATAGTTCACTCATAAATCATTCAACGCAAGCAAAAGCAAAAATAATAGTGCTTGTCCCAACAATCACCAGAAAGGACGGACATATTCCAGCCATCGTGACCACACTGGTTTCCGTGGACTATCTGACAGCGGCAAGTTTGGGGACATACGTAGGGCAAAGAAGAGAAACAGCCGGGTTAATGGGCAGCACTCTCTATGACAGATCTCCCAAGAACCATGAAAAAGAACTGCTGGTGTTTAGACAAAAACAAAACAAACCAAGAAACAGAATCGAGCCTTTCAACAAAGAGAAATACCTAACATACACATAAAACTACAGAAGTGTGGAGTCAATTTTAGCCGATCTAGACAAAGCAACTGCAAGGACATAAGAGTCAGAGAGGCCTGTTCTTCCCATGAGGTTCACACCAAGAAGCAAACAATGCTTAACAGGTTCAAGGTCGACAGTTAGGGTAGCTGATTAATTATACAAATATGAGTTACTGCGTACATATACCTAGGGCTGCCTGAGGCTGCTTACCGCCAAGGGCAAACTGTCAAGCCAGTGACCTTTGTCTTTTTTTTTTAACCTAGTTCTTTTTTTTTTTTTTTTTTAAGATTTCATTTATTTATTTGACAGAGAGAGATCACAAGGAGGCAGAGAGGCAGGCAGAGAGAGAGAGTTGGAAGCAGGCTCCCTGCTGAGCAGAGAGCCGGACCCTGAGATCATGACCTGAGCCAAAGGCAGAGGCTTAATCCACTGAGCCACCCAGGTATCCCTTACCTAGTTCTCTGTTTGAAAATAATATTGCTACCAGCATATACCTCTTGAATTTTGCCTTTGTGTATGTATATAATATATTTGGCTTGTTTAGTTTGTTTTCTCCACAAACCAAAGCATTTTTTATATGTACACAGGCACTATTCCAAACCTGGTCTCTTTTTGCTGAAAATATATTTCAGATCTTTCTTTATCGGCACATACACATCTGCCTCACTTTTAATGGACTAGATAGCATTATACTGATTGGATGTCTCATCATTTATGCAACTAGTCATTAATACTAAAGTTATTTTTGTTCTTTGCATTAAAAATAACACAGTGACTCTATTTGTCAGCTCGTATCTGAACATGAATAGATCTGTAAGTTGGCAAATATTGAATTATTGGCCAAAAATCTTTCTTCCCAATTTTGATACACATCAAGTTGTCTTTTAAGGATGCCAATTTGTCTTTTGAATCTGCCACCAAACCTGTGGGAGGATGTGTGTTTACACATACCCTCAACCACTCTGTACTTGATCTGTGGTGAGTCAAACAGGTGAAATGGCATTTTCTCTTTCCTCTAAATTTTTATTTTCAAAATTATAAATAAGATTAACATCTATTCATCCTTCTAAGTGCCATTTGCATTTCTTTAAATGTAAACTTGAATTAACTTTCACTGATTTGTCAAAGCCCATCGTATTTCATATTCCATCAAATCTAAGACATCATTAATTTTAACAAGAAAAAAAAATCCCTGACCAGGTAATGGTCCCTCCCAGGACCACTTGGCTGCCTACCTTCTTCCCTAACCCTGGTTTGGGGTCTCATCTTTTCCTCAAGAGGGGGAGGGAATGTGATAGCCTCCAGCCTCCTCCCCAGGATCTAGTTTGAAAGGGGTTTCAGCCCGGCCCCACTCCCAAAGTGCAATATGGCGCCCAGCTTCTCCTCCCCTCTACCCCACATGCTGCAATCTGTTTGTTTGTGTGGCTGTGTCTCCCCTTGTGCTGGTCCAACTCCTCACACCCTCCCCACACAAGACCCCTGGAATAGGTTGCTCAGAGCAATATCCCTCTAACCCCCACCCAGGAGGTTCCCCTCACCACCAGCTCCCTACAACCCCCACCAGATACTTCCAGAAAGTTCACTACAAAAATAAAAGAATGGAAAGGAGGTTAAAAAAAAAAAAAAAAGTCTCAGGTCCAGGAATCAAGCCCAGAATCAGCCTCCTGGCTCAGCAGGAGTATGCTGGAAATTCTCTCTTTTCCCCCTCCCTCTGCCCTTTCCCTCTACCCCCACTCACACACACCTCTCTCTTTCTCTCTCTCTCTCAAATTAATAAATACTTCTTTTTAAAAAGAATGACCTCATCAGGACCAAAAGTATATTGGATATACCTGAGGAAACAAATCAGTGAACTAAAGGAATATCAGTGTATTACCCAACCTGAAACAGAGAAGAAAATCAGTGTGTGTGGGGGGAGAGGAATACATAAGAACCACAGCATCTAAGAATTGTGGGAAAGTGTCAAATGGTCCAATATACATGTAGTTGAAGACTCAGAGTGAGAACAAATAAAAAACCATTTTAAGATCATGCTTAAAACCATGCCTAATTGCTCTATAAGGTAATTCATTATGCAGCAAACATAGTAACAATGTACTCTGGATTAATACATGTGTAAGAGTAATACATATGCTCAAGATAACACAAAGGATGTGAAAAGGGAATCTGAAATAAACCGTTGCAAAATTCTTACACTACATATGAAGTAAAGTAGTATTATTTGAGGGTAGACTAGTTATTTAGAGATGAATATAGTAAACCATAAGGAACATACTTTTTTAAAAAAAGGAAGAAAAGGGGTATCAATTGTAAGCCAGTAGTGGAGGTAAAGTGGAAGCAAAATAAAGATCATTAAAATGCAGCAGAGAAGAAGAAATGATGGAATTACTATACAGTATTTAGTAAGGTGGTGGCTTTCAACCATCTAAATAATCAGATGAAATGCAAATGGTACAAATATGTCAATTAGAAGGAACACTATCAGACTGGATTTAAACATGACTCAAATATGTGTATGGTTTCTATAAGCAACACCCATCAAGTATACAGAAAGTTAGTAAACGACAATGGAAAATATACTGTACAAACACTAATTGAAGGGGAAATTTACTGACAATGTTTATTTCAAAGAAAGTAGACATAAAAAGGGATAAAGAAGAACATGTTATCATGATCAAAAGGTTCATTCACCAGAAAAGTTACAGCTATCCCAAAAATGTATACGTCTAAGAAGAGAGTTTAAAAATACATGACACAAAAGCTCAAGGAACTGGAAAGAGAGCTAGAGATACCCACAATTACAGCTTGAGATTTCAGTACTCTCTCAGGGGCAGCTGGCTGACTCAGCCAGTTAAGCCTCCAGCTGCTGATTTCAAATCAGGTCATTGTCTTGGGGTTGTAAGATCGCGGCCCACGTCAGGTTCTGCACAGGGCTTGGAGTCTGCTTGAGATTTTCTCTCTCTTTCTCCCTCAGCCCGTGCTTTCTCTTTTTAGGAAGGAAGGAAGGAAAGAAGAAAGGAAGGAAGGAAATTAAAGAAAAGAAAGAAAAATTCGGTACGCTCAATACTTTACAAAACAAGAGCAAATCACTAAGGACACAAAAGGCCTGCAAAAAACTACTAGCCAGTTTGACTTTAGTGTTATTTACAAAACAATTCACCAAACGACACAATACAAATTATTTTCAAATACATGTCTCGAAGGAAGTAAGCCGCAGTGGAAGCTATATTAATTAACCTGTGACATCTCCGGCGTTCTCTCTCTTTAAGTAGACACTATCTCCAGTTTCCAAGGCATATTTGTTCTTCAAAAAATGGCTTTTGCTCAGAAGCTTGTCTTGTGCGAGAATACAAGGAAGAAAAAGAAATACAAGGGAGAGCTGTTTCCCCTAACAAAGTGCTAATAGGTATTTCAAAGAACTGAGCTCACAGAATGTGTAGTTCTATGGGTTGCAGTTAAAACTGTTCAAAATTTATAGCATTAAATACCAATATACGAAAAAGAGAAAAATGTATCAAATAAAGTAAGTTTTAATCTGAAGAACCTTAACAAAGAAGAGTCAATAAAGTTAAAGCAAGTAAAAAAGAACAAAAATTGGTAAAACTGTAAACAAAGAGATGGAAAGGGAGAAAGCAGTCAGTGAAATCAGAACCTGAATCCTTATAGAGATCAGTAAAATAGATAAACTTCTTAAGAGTGATTAAAAAAAAAAAAAATCCAAACCACCAGAGAAGACAAAAAAATACCCTTATCAGGAATCAAAGGAGGAACATTTTTTATGGCTCCTAAAGATTTAAAAAAAAAAAAATCAAAAGACAGTATTACCACCAATCTCTATCCAAAAACTCAACAAATTAATGAAGCAGATAAATCCCTTAACAGACACAACTTGCTGAATCTTATACAAGAAGAAACAGATCATCTGTACCGTCCTGTACTAACAAGAAGAATTTATAATAAAAACACTTACAGCACAACAATCTCAAGGCCCAGATTGTTTGGCTAATGAATTCTACCAAAACATTAAAAAATAAAACCAGTTTTCACAAACTCTCCCAAGAAATCGTTTTATAAAAATAAAACCAGCCACTTTAACATACCCTTATGAACATAAATGCAAAAAAACTTAAATACAGTATTAACAATTTTAATCCAGCAAAATAGGAAAAAAAAAAAAAAAGAGAGAGAGTGTCTCATGATCAAGTGTGATTTATCCTGGGACCCTAAGACTGGTTTAATATTCAAAATTTGGCCAGAAGGATTCATTGTATCAGCAGACTAAAGAAAAGCCACATGTTCATCTCAACAGATGCAGAAAAAGCATTGCTAAAATTCAGCACCCATTCATCATCAAAACTCAGCAAATTAAGAACAGAAGGAAAGTTGCTTAACCTGATACAGAACATCTGCAAAACTCCTGCAGTTAACGTGTAATGATGAGAAACTGAATGCTTTCTCCCTAATGTCACGAAGGTGAGGATGTCCTCTTGCATTACTTCTGTTCCATGTCCTAGCCAGTCTAAGGAGGTAGTAAAATTAAATAAAAAACACCCCATTTGTGAAGTAGATAAAACCATTTCTATTCACTGATTATAACTGTCCATGTAGAAAACCTCAAGTGATGTATAGAAACATTCTTAGAACTGAATTTAGCAGTTTCAAAATAAATCAGATATACCTAAATAAACGAGTGAATGCGTAAGTGCATCCACTATATACTAGTCATTAATTATTTAAAACTCAAATTGAAAAAAGAAAACAGTAGCATTGTCTTTTTTTTTTTTTTTTAATTGGCTCCATGCTCTGCCTAGAGCCCAACTTGGAGCTTGAACTCAGGAACCTGAGATCAAGACCTGAGTTGAGATCCAGAGTCAGACACAAGCGACTGAGCCACCCGGGCACCCCAGGACCATTTTTGCTGACACCAAACACATGAAATACTTGGGCCACAAAATAAAAGCACAAATAAGATGAGAGCAATAAATAAATGGAGCCTAAATAAATGCAGAGCTAGACCATGATTATGAAGCAGAAAAACCACTGTTTAAGGCATCAGTTGTTCTTAATCACTAGATTGAAGACATTCTAATCAAAGGGCACCTGGCTGGCTCGGTTGGAAGAACATATGACTTGATCCTTGGGGTCATGACATCCCACTCAAAGTTCCAGCAAGAATTTTTTCTTAATTTTTTATACTTCTTATTTTTTTTTAATTTAACTTTTTTTTTTATAGGTAACACATACATATGATTGAATCATCCAGTGAAAGTCACACTTTTCTCACTGTGCTCCAGCAATCCTGCAATTCCCACACATAATTAATTTTATTTCTCATTATATGAGAGTGACTTTTTTTTTAAGATTTTTTTTTTAAATTTATTCGACAGAGAGAGAAAGATTACAAGTAGGCAGACAGACAGGTGGGGCAGGGGGAAGCAGGCTCCCTGCCGAGCAGAAAGTCTGATGTGGGTCTCAATTCCAGGACCCTGAGATCATGACCTGAGCCGAAGGCAGAGGCTTAACCCACTGAGTCACCCAGGTGCCCCAAGAGTGACTTTTTAAAATTTAAATGTGATTAATTAACATATAATGTATTATTTGTTTCAGGGGTACAGGTCTATGATTCATCAGTCTAATACCCAGTGCTCATTGCAACACATACTGTCCCCGGTGTCCATCACCCAGTTACCCCATCCCTCCACCCTCCTCCCCTCCAACAACCCTCAGTTTGTTTCCTATGATTAAAAGTCTCTTTACGGTTTGTCTCCCTCTCTGGTTTTGTCTTGTTTCATATTTTCTCCCTCTTCCCCTATGATCCTCTGCCTTGTTTCTTAAATTCCACATATCAGTGAGATCATATGATAATTGTCTTTATCTGATTGACTTATTTCGCTTGGCACGATACCCTCTAGTTCTGGCCACGTCATTGCAACTTATTTCATTTCCTTTTTGATAGCTGCATAATATTCGTGTGTGTGTGTGTGTGTGTGTGTGTGTGTGTGTGTATCTCCACAACACACTTTCTTTATCCATTCATCTGCCGATGGACATCAGGGCTCTTACATAGTTTGCTTATTCCATAATTTGGCTATTGTGGACATTGCTGCTATAAACATTCAGGTGCACGTGCCCCTTTGGTTCACTCCATTTATATCTGTGGGGTAAATACCCAGTAGTGCAATTGCTGGGTGGTAGGGTAGCTCTATTTTCAACTTTGTGAGGAATCTCCATACTGTTTTCCAGAGTGGCTGCACCAGCTTGCATTCTAACCAAGAGTGTAGGAGGGTTCCCCTTTTTCCACATCCTTGCCAACATCTGTCATTTCCTGATTTGTTAATTTTAGCCATTGTGACTGTTGTGAGATGGTATTGCATTGTGGTTTTGGCTTGTATTTCCTTGATTCCAGCAAAAAAATTTTTTTTAAACACTGATATGCTTATTCTAGAATGGATGTGAAGAGTCAAATTAACTATAATATCCAAAACAATGCTGGAAGAAAATGGGTGGACTCACATTACTCAATTTCATGACTTCATATAAAGCTACAGTAACCATGACAGTGTGGTGTTGGTTAAGGATAAACACATAGATCAAAAGAACAGAATGAGAGCTCAGAAACAGACCCATGGGGGAGAAAAGGATTTCAATCATACTTCATGCCATATACAAAACAGACCTAATAGAAAGCTTAAGATTCATTAGATGAAATTTTAAGATACCATTATAACAAACATGACCCATGAGGGGTGTACTTAAAATATGCCTGAACTTTACAATTTTAACTACAAATACTATACAGTTATTAAAGATGACAAATGTAATTGCAGAGGTATATGACGTTTAGCTTGGAGAACTTATTATTACTAAGATGTCATTTTCCTTCAATCTGGTTTGTAAATTTTAAAAATGTATATATTCCAGGATAGTCATTTATATAAAAATGCCAATCCCTAAATTAATATAAAAATGCAAAGGATCTAAAATAGCTTGCACAAATTTTTTACAAAATGAAGTTTTTGGGAATAGATTATCTAATTCCAAAACTTACAATAATACTATAGTAATCGAAACTTTCTTAAGGATAGTTACGTAGATCAATTGAACAAAATATGAAGGTCAGAAATTCATCCACAGGTATATGATCAATTGATTTTCTATTTTATTTTCAAGATAATTCAATGTATTGAGGAAAGTATTCCTAGCAAATGGTACCACTATAACCAGATATTTCTACATGGAAAAACATTAAAACTTGAACCTTTTCCCACAAAATACATGAAAATCAACTTTAAATGTCATTGATTTAACATGAAAGCTAAAACTATAAAAGATAAATTTGCTTTTTGAAAGTCACTGTAAGAAAATGAAATGTCAAGGCACAGCTGAGAAAAAAATGTTTCATTGCAAATGTCTGCATGCAAGTTATACCTCAGGAAAAAATTATACAAATCTAAATAAACACTGACAATATA
Organism: Mustela nigripes; assembly: GCF_022355385.1. Taxonomy (NCBI): domain Eukaryota; kingdom Metazoa; phylum Chordata; class Mammalia; order Carnivora; family Mustelidae; genus Mustela; species Mustela nigripes. Next base: position 67,300,159 of record NC_081568.1, on the reverse strand, counting down.
ATGGTAACCATAACAATAATAATGTCTTATTGAGTTACTAAAACAAGACTAACATGCATAGGAGCTTTGAGCTCCTAAATAGGTAAGGAAAACTATAAACTCAAAATTTTCTGAAATCCTTGTATCATCTGCAGTAGATTTTTAAAAATCGACTTTTGTTTTTGATATAGTTTATAATAGATGAATCACAACTTATATTAGAGAAGCAGTTTTCATTATAATTAATATATATATTTATATACTAATATATGTAATTATATAATTAATTATATTAACAGTATTAAAATAAATGAGAAAGGGATGCCTAGGTGGCTCGATCAGTTGAGTGTTTGACTCTTGATTTCTGTTTAGGTCATGATCTCAGCATCCTGGGATCATAACCTGGGAAATGCAGCCGAGCGTGAGACTCCACACTAAACAGGGAGTTTGCTGGATATTCTCTCTCTCCCTCAGCCCCTCACATGCTATGTACATTTTCTCTCTTTCTCAAATAAAAATAAAATAAGTGAGAAAAAAAACATTTAATCATCCCAGAAGTCAAGAAAGGAACAAGGAATGAAGTAAGTCTAAGATTGTCTGACTTGATTTTTCAAAAATCAATGTTAATATACTTACAAACACATGAAAATGTAAGGGCCAAATTAAAATGATGAACTAGTTTTACCACGCAAACTGTCACCGAGAAATAGTTCCAGGATTACTATCAACATAGATGTGAAGGCAAAAAGCATTACTAAAGACAAAGATAATCACTTCATGGTGGAAAAAAAAAAAATTCTATTCCCAAGAAGAGTTCAATTCTAAGTTTTAAATCTCGATGAACCTAAGAATACATCAAAATATATGAAAACCTAGTGAAAGGGAAGTTGGATTTATGCTCTTAACAAGTTGGCCATGGTTCAAAGCTCCAAAATTAGAAAAGATTTTCTCCTACAAAAATGCCAGCTACATCCTGATAGAATCCAGTTCTCTGATTTAAGGATTTTTTTCCCTATTTGCACCATGACTAAAGCATCTTGGGTGCACTCAGCCACAATAACCAGTCTCCTTCTCACAAAAACTCCATAGATGGAAAGTCTACACAGAGTGGGTATGTTTTCCTCCATTCATTATTCCTACTAACTGTTAGCACAGCACATTCCTCAACTAAATCCCTTTTTAACTGATGTTATAGAAAAACCGTGACCTAAAATGATCAATGCTGTGCCACTGAAGTCTAATGATGAAAAATGATAGTTGAAATGTTTATTTTGGGTTCAATAATGAATACACTGAAAAAGATTTAAAATGTTGACAAAAATAATTTTTCTTCCTCTCTCCGAGAACTCACATTTCTGTAACAGGCTGACCCTTGCTTATAAAACACATAATCTGCCAGCGGCCCTATCATGTGTCAAACCTTAAACAAAGAAATTTGTTGGTGTTTGGGTAGTAGGTAATCTTTTAATGTTCTATGACATAAACCTGGAAATATATGCAACTTTGTTTGTTCTGAATTTTTTATGGTTACAGTTTTTCAAGAAGTCAAGACATTCAGTATGATTACAAAAATTCAAATATAGTAATAGCCTATAGAATTTTATACCCTTTACTTAGAAATGCTCCTGAAAAATTGAACAATTTTAAACACACTAAGTCTTCTAAAGGAACCTCTATGTCAAAATTTTTTCTGGTGGATTTTTTGGTGAACCAAATCATTTTTAATATAAGTAACTCTTCATAATGCATACAATTTTGATGTTCACAGTTTTACATTTCACTTTTGTACTAATGACATATTTGTTGTTGTAAGCCATCAAAGTTGTATAGAAATTTAGAGACAAATTTTAATATGAAATTTCATATGTTTAGTGACTTTAACATTTTTCTGCAAATGTGCTTCGTGCTGATGTGGTTGAAACACAGCTTAACATCTTAATCATGACAATGATTTTCAAGTGTATACATGAGCCTTAAATGTTTGAGAACTCTCCCTCGAAAATATTTGCAACCATATTGTTTAAATCTAACTTTCAACATGCTCAGCATCACTCATCATCAGGGAAATACAAATCAAAACCATGAGCTATCACCCTCATACCTGTCAGAATGACTAAAATTAATAACATGGGAAACAACGAGTATTGGTGAGGATGTGGAGAAACAGGAATCCCCTTATTCTGGTGGTGGGAATGCTAAGTGGTGCAGCCACTCTGGAAAACAGTATGGATGTTCCTCAAAAAGTTAAAAATACAACCACACTAGGACCTGGCAATTGCACTACTAGGTATTTACTGAAAGAGTATAAAAATACAGACTTGAAGGAACACATGAACCCTGATGTTTATAGAAGCATTATCAACAATAGCCAAACTATTGAAAGAGCCCAAATGCTCGTCAACTGATGAATAAAGAATAAGGGAGGGATGTGTGTGTGTGTGTGTGTGTAATACTACTCAGCCATCAAAAAGTATGAAATCGGGGTGCATGGGTGGCTCCGTGGGTTAAAGCTTCTGCCCTCCACTCAGGTCGTGATCCCAGGGTCATGGGATCGAGCCCCACATCAGGTTCTCTGCTCAGTGGGGAGCCTGCTTCCTCCTCTCTCTCTCTCTGCCTGCCTCTCTGCCTACTTGTGATCTCTCTCTGTCAAATAAATAAATAAAATCTTTAAAAAAAATTTTAAAAAGAATGAAATCTTGTCATTGCAACATTGCAACAATGTGGCTGGAACTAGAAGATATTATGCTAAGCAAAATAAGTCAGTCAGAGAAAGACATTTCATATGACTTCACTCATATGTGGAATATAAGGAACAAAATAGATGAACACATGAGAAGGAAAAAAGTGAGAGAGAGAAGCAAATCATAAGACACACTTAACTAAAGAGAATAAACTGAGGGTTGATGGAGGGAGGTGGGCAGGGGGTGGTCTAAATAGGTGATGGGCATTATGGAGAGCACTTGTGATGACAAGCACTGGGTGTTAATATATAAATGATGAATCTCTACATTCTGCTCCTGAAACAGTATTACACTGTATGTTAACCAACTACAATTTAAATAAAAATCTTAAACAAGGGAACAAACAAAAAATCTAATTTGGGGCCTTTGAACAGGGATAGGACTAAATTATCTCCAAATAATTTACATTATCTTCTCTTTAAGGACATCAAGAATGCTGCTTTCAGTTTCCTCAATAAAGTCATATGAGATTTAAAATCCTCAGACTCATGAAATTAAAACCAAGCAAGATTCTTAAAACAACAATCTCTTCTCTTAGATGGTGATCACTTATTAGGGGAGAAAGAGGCTCTCAGCCATCATTAGATATCAAAGAGTCAAGGAAATTTTAATAAAATCATAGTATTTCTGAAAACAAATAGCCCAAGCCAATGACTTCCCCTCCATGCTTCAGGAGCATAACTCTGTAATATTCAGAACTCATTTCAGAGTTGTGACAGAAACATAAATCAAACTAACTCAATCAAAATGTAACTCAGTCAAAATCTCCCTATCACCTGAGGGGAAAAAACAGTTTGGGGAACCATAGGAATAACCCGGACAGGTAGTGAAGACAACTTACTCACTTCCCATCTCTGCTTCTTTTGCACATGGACTCTATGTTCTTCTCCATAACTTGGCATCTTCTGTATATCAGAGATATGCCAATAGAATCTCTGGGTTCATGTTTCAATCATAGAAGCAAATGATGACAATAGCAAAATAACAGCAAGAGCACAGAAAAGGGAAAGTAAAAGATTTCCTCTAAAGCTATAAGGGAAATACACAATTTTTCAGAATGAAAGAACAAGGGTCCCAAATTGTAACTGATCACCAAGTGCCTAGCATAACAGATGGAAGGGAAAAAAATACATAATCTTAGTGAATAATAAAGATCCCTACATCTCTGGGGGCGTGGGGAGCATCTATAAAGAGAATGGGCATCAGAAAAACTTTGGCTTCTCCAATCTAAGTACCAGGAGGCAATACACAGCACAAAGACTGTCCTTCCATATACACCCAAATTATCCCTCATGACAGAAGACAGAATGGAAGTATCTCTCAGTCAAACAAGGATTCCAAAATATTCTCTCTCTTCTCTCTTGACTATCACGAAAAATAAATAAATGTATGTGTGTATGTATGTATGTATATATGTTTAAATCAAGTGACAGAGCAAACCAAGGGGAAATAAAAGGAAGGCATAGATCTTAAAAAAACAAAAACAAAACAAAACAAAAAAACACCTAACCCAGATCCCCCTTCTTGGTTTCCAAGTTATAGATCTATTATTGGAAATTGGTTTGGTGTGTCTACACTTCTGGAGAACCAGACAGAAGAGACCAAGTAAGGGCATCCAAGGCAAGACTAGACCAACAAGGTTAGTTTGGAGCAGAAAGATGAATAATTATGCAAAGGTGGACATCAGTGGGAAGAAATAAAAGCTGATAGAGATTTTCAAACTATGGACAATCATTTGTATTTATGACTACAAGATGTATGACATAGCTATATGCATATTTGGGGGTAATGTACTAAACATAGAAAGCAATCAGAAAGCAGAAATCTAGAAAATTTTGGAAACCCAGGTAAAGCACACTCTTTGAATCAGCAAGGAGCAGTATTTCCATAAACATGTTAACAATGAGTACTAATTTATAGAATATGTAAAAATAGCAGTGTAAGCCTAAAATTTAGAAAATTTGAGTTAAATGCAAATAAAGAGAACTGAAAGTTCAAAATAATTGCTTTTATAAAGTTTATAGAATAGCACAGCTATTTGATAAAAATAAGAATTTAAAATAAACCAAAGTTTTCTTCCCAAACCCACTTATACTCCCTAGAGGACCAAAGGTCTATTTTAATTCATTCTGGGTACTTAACATTAAACTTTATTTTTCTTTTTTAATTAGCATATAATGTATTACTAGCCCCAGGTGTACAGGTCTGTGAATCATCAGGCTTACACACTTCACAGCCCTCACCATGGCACATACCCTCCCCAGTGTCCATAACCCAACTACCCTCTCCCTACCCATTAATATTAAACTTTAAATAACATGCTTACTTTGTATGTTTTGATTTACCAGAATATGAGAAAATATATTAACCCCCATATGTGAAATAGGAGGAATGTGTACACTTATGCTAGCTTCTAATACTTCTGATCCTTCTCAATTTTTATTAGTTACATTAGTAGTTCTTCATATATTCAAAAATATTTATAGAATCCCTACTATGTTTTAGCCACTTAAAATACATAAATGAACAAAGTAAATATCTGGCATTGTATAATGTACATTCTAGAAGAAGACAAAAAATTAAACACAAAGTGAATGTAATCAAATAATATACTAGAGTCAGAAAATGTTAAGCCATGAACATGACTACTTGATCATCATTACTGCTGGGCAGAAATAGACCAAGATGCCCCCATAATCTCCTGCCCTTCAAACATATGTTTCTCTATACACATTGTATAATATCAACGATGATTCCCCATGGTGACTAGAATTCCCCTTTCTTGGCCTGACAGTCCACCGGCAGTGACCTGGAGTTGAAAGTGTCCAGATTGTTGCCATACTTTCAAGTTCAGTAGAACCCTTACTATATCCTCTGATAGAAGCATTCTTCCACAAATCCAGAAATGCCCACAGGTGCAGGCAGAGAAACTGCCATTTACAAGTGAGTTGCCCCTGGGTGGTAGTAAGAGGAGCCCATCTTGCTTCTTCCCTTTCAGTTCCCAAAGCAATGTGTTCTTGTTAATGGGAAAATGCTACTATCTATTGGTAATCAGTTCACTTCATGTACCACAGCTTACACAACAGGAATCCAAACCCTCAAGAGTTTTGTCCTCGACCTCACTTCTTTCCTGAGCTGTAGTATAGGCCATTCTATAACTGTACCTTTGGGTCAAGAGTAGACAAAAAGATGAATAGACTCCATGGTTATGACCCATTTATCATACTTATTGATACAGAATGTATTTCTTTGTCTAAAACAATTTTGTATAGAAGACACATGGCAGTAGAAGGGGCACTCTGTGAGTGCTAGAAATGTGCCTACAGAGATACTGTATGCAGGCCAGAAAGATACATATCCTTATAATGACGAATTGCTGCCCCCCTCCAGAATGGAGGAGCAAATATAACCAATCTACTGCTAAGGGGTTAGGTTATGTCTTTGGGTTTGTTGTTGTTGTTGTTGTTTGTGGATTTTTTTTATGCATTTGTGGTTTTTTTTTTAATATTATGTTATGTTACTCACCATATAGTAAGTACATCATTAGTTTTTGATGTAGTGTTCCATGATTCATTGTTTGTGTATAACACCCAGTGCTCTGTGCAATATGTGCGCTCCTTAATACCCATCACCAGGCTAATTCCCCCACTCCCCACCCCCAAAATCCTCAGTTTGATTCCCAGAGTCCATAGTCTCTCATGGTTCATCTCCCCCTCTGATTTTCCCCCCTTCGTTTCCCCCTGAAAATGAATAGCATGTCCTCCATGCTATTCCTTATGTTCCACAAGTAAGTGAAACCATATAATTGACTTTTTCTGCTTGACTTATTTCACTCAGCATAATCTCCTTCAGTCCCAACCATGTTGATGCAAAAGTTGGGTATTCATCCTTTCCGATGGCTGAGTAATACTCCATTGTATATATGGACCATGTTTTCTGTATCCATTCTTCTACAGTTTGGTTATTATGGACATTGCTACTATGAACATTGGGGTGCATGTGCACTTTCTTTTCACTACATCTGTATCTTGGGGGTAAACACCCAGTATAGCAATTGCTGGGTCATAGGGTAGCTCTATTTTTAGCTTTTTGAGGAACCTCCACACTGTTTTCCAGAATGGCTATACCAGCTTGCATTCCCACCAACAATGTAAGAGGGTTCCCCTTCCTCCACAGCCTCTCCAACATTTATTGTTTCTTTCCTTGTCAATGGTGTCTTTGAAGGACAGTGCTCTATCGAGGGATCAGTACTCATCTCTGACACTGGCATGGTGGACATGGAAGTGGCACTTGTTAGTTTAGTTCTGTTAAGACCAAGTCCCTGCTCTTGGCCATCACCAGCACTCAGGCCATGGGTAGCCCAGTGAACCAGTAGAGTGACAAGGTTGTCTGAAGACGTCATTCTCTCTAGCCACTTACTGTTGACTTCTTAGCACTGAGGCTTTCTTTTCCATATTAACAGGAACACAAAAATCTATGTCTTGCAACCACTCCCAAAACACCCTCCAGAATCCAGTTTCCTACATATTTGTCACTCTGATCTTTTCATTATACTACTTCAAGGCTTCTACCCAACCAGCTCAGCTATTGCTCACTCTTTAGGTGCCCATATCTCTTCTTCACCCATGCCAAGTGAACTTCCATGAATACGGGTCTCAGCTTTGCCTCCTAGAGGAATTTCCCTTTTCCAACAGTCGGAGTGGAGCCAGAGTTCACATCTGACAAGCACCAACACGGTGTTCCATTTATGGCCCAAGAAGTGGACTCAATGGTTTCCCTCTCTTTCTGTTGATCTTAGGATATCATCCCTAAGTAGAGTGACCTTATACTCAGTTAACCTAATAATAATTCTAGTACATGCTGGTATATCCCAGAGCAATTATTAGTAATAGGGGATATACTCACCTTGGGCTTTGTTTATTCTTTTTCTTATTCCTTTAGGTGTAAGGTTAGATTTTTATTTGAGCTTTTTCTTATTTCTTGAGGTAGGCTTATATTGTTGTATACTTCCCTCTTAGAATTGCTTTTGCTCTGTCCCAAAGGTCTTGGACTGCTGTGTTCTCATTTCCATTTGTTTCCATCTTTTTTAAAATTTCTTCTTTGATTGTTTCATTTACCCACTGGTTGTTTAGTATCATCTTTTTTAGCCTCCACATGTTTGTGTTTATTTTTCTTGGCATGTATTTCTAGTTTCATACTATTGTTATTGGAAAAGATGCATGGTATGATTTTATTCTTCTTAAATTTATTGAGGCTTGTTTATGGCTTAATACATGATCTCTTCTGGGGAATGTTTCATGTGTACTTGAAAACAATGTGTATTCTGTTGTATGGGGATGGGATGTTATATTCTCTCTGTATATTATGTCTATCTGATCCAATGTGCCATTCAAAGACGTTTTCTTTATTAATTTTCTCTATGGATGGTCTCTCTATTGGTAAGAGTGGAGTGATCAAATCCCTTATAATTCCACAAAAAAGATTACTATTTAAAAAAAGGAAATATAATTTGTAAAAAAAACTTACATTAGAAACAAATGATGTGAAAACTCTTGATTATGGCCATATAATTAGTGATTGTGCTATAATTAAAGCTAAAAATATTATTATCATTATTAATAGTAGATATAATAAAACTCATGTCATGCTAAGTATAGCAGTTGCAAAGTCATTTGGCATTGCAAGGTCAGGCACTAAGTTTTTACCAAGGCCCCATAAAAAGTCAGGAGCAATTTTTTAAAAAAGATTTTATTTAATTATTTGAAAGAAAGAGAGCAAGAGAGCACAAGCAGGGTGAGTGGCAGAGGGAGAGGAGAAGCAGACTCCCTGCTAAGCAAGGAACCTGATGCAGGGCTCAGTCCTGGGGCCCTGGGATCATGACCTGAGGCAAAGGCCAATATTTAACTGACTGAGCCACCCAGGTGCCCCTAGGAGCTATTTTTGAAGTAGTGAATACTTTTCCACTACAGAAGGAAAGGTCTTTCAGGGCATCTGGTTAACACAGTCACTTAAGCATCTTGGTCTTGATCAGTGTCAGCTCAGCTTGTGATCTCAGAGTCCTGAGATAGAGCCCCTTCTCAGGTTTCTCAGTCAGTGTGGAGTCTGCTTCAGATTGTCTCTCCCTCTCCCTGTGCCCCTCCTGCTTTGTGCACATTCTCTCTAAAATTAATAAATAAACCTTAAAAAAAGAAAGAAGAAAGAAAAGAAAATGCCTTGTTTTAAGTTCTCCAAGTCTGCATTATACCTCTTCATTGGGGATTGCCATTGGTGCCTCAGGCTCCCTTTCTTTTTTCTTTTTCTTTTAATTATTTTTTTTATTTTTTATAAACATATAATATATATTTTATCCCCAGGGGTATAGGTCTGTGAATCGCCAGGTTTACACACTTCACAGCACTCCCTTTCTATCATGAAAACTTCTAGCACAATCACCTACCCTATAGTACCAAACTTGTTGTAGAGCCTTCCCCTTACTCCAAGCCCCTGTATAACGTGCCAGTCTTTTAAGTCACCCAATAAGTGGAACTGAGCCTTACTGCTAAGTACAGTGTATCTTGTCACTCGATCAGTCGTCTGTAGTAAAGATGATCTACCAACCCACAGATTTCACCAGTATTGCTGACCCTGAATCTTCACAGGGCTTATTACCCACTTCCCCAAATGCAATGCCTTCTTGTTAGTTTTGGAATATTTATGCAATACTTGCCACCTCCTGCTAATTGATCTATCTAGCAGGAGACACCATTAATAAACTTTACAAGCACAATGTTCTATTAGAAAAGCAAAATGACAAAGGTCCCTGCAAACTTGGCTGGGACGCCAATCAGGAAAAACATGGTACATACCAAGAAAACGAGTATCTCTTGCTTCCCTTTTCATGCAAATGTAAATTATTGCTGATTTCCCAGATGGGAATTGAGAAGAATACATGTAACAGAAAAACAGCACATTACAAATGCCAGAGCTAATGACAATTTGCCCAAAACATTACGTTCAGTACAGCAGCTGGGACTGAGACAGCTACTTGGATCGGTTTATGAACACCACCATCATCTACTAGAATTCCTCTCTTTGGTTGGATGGGGAGGCTACAGATAGTCCAATCAGAAGGGATATAGTGGGAACCCCTGTTCCTAAGTCCTTTAAGTCTATGAAGATGGGGATAATCTTTTGAAATTCTGAGTGGAATGTGAGGTTGGTTCAAACTTAACTTCTTTGAAAGGATAGAAATTTTCCCATTTGGCACTTTTCCCCTGGCTTTTATTTGCTGTTACTTTATAAGTCAGCAAAAAAAGGGGGGGGGGGCTGTTCTGTCAGTTACTTAGTTGGTGTGTGTACCCATTTCCCTACACACAGGCACCCACCAGAAGCACTATAAGATTATCTTGTGCCAGAACTCCAACATCTCCATTGCTTCCTTTCCCAGCCGAGAGTCAGGATGGTGTTTCCAATGGCACAGTAGCTGCATTAGCTCAAGACACTGTATGTGAGAATCTGCAATCGATTTGAATATTCCACTCATTCTAGTTTATAGTTAACCTGGCAAAAGCCTGTACATTCCTTTGGGAGAGGATCAGAGGAGTGTTTATCATATGTCCTGTGGCTTTGCAAGGTCTTTCCAGAAGGATCTTTAATCAGTGGGTTCTGGGTCAGTGAACTGGCTTTGATCTGTAAACTGGGTGAAGAACTGAATTTTCCATTGCAAGAGCTGACACCAATGTTCTGCTTGCCCAGACAGGATTTTTTGTGGGGTGGGGGAGGGGTGTTTCCTACAATCCAAGTAACATCCAAATTAGTCATTTATCTATCTCGCCACTTGTACACCAGGATTTATTAGCCATCTGCATGTATCTGAAGGTTAAAGCACTCTTGAAGTAATTATGTCCACTTTGCCTCAGAATTAAGTAGCACCATCTGTCCTCTACAATTCCTGAGGAACATTGTCCTCCTTCATACTAAAAAAGCCATGCATCCCTGAGAGTCAACACAGACTGTGAAGGAAAGCCATCCCCAGGCTTCTCCAAGATGCTGATGTAGGCCTCAGACATTCTGCTGCCTTCGAGAATCACATCTGTACAATGTAGCACAATGGAAGGAGGCTGGGCTTTGTAATTATAAAGCCCCTGTTTCTATCCTGGCTCTACCATTTACTGTGACAGTAACTTTTCTGAGCTTTAGTTCTCTCAGCTGCAAATAAGGAGGTAAAAATACCTTGCATGGTTGCTTTTATAGTTCAAAAACCTCTAGCCCAGCAAGAACTCGAATTTGAGATTCCCAACAAGACAAAGTCTAAATAAAATTTTTACCATGACAGAGTCTATTTACAAAACACCAAAAACAAAAGACTCTAGCACAATGCCCAAGACATAGACACTCAATTGTTTCTTTCCCTTCTCTATTCCTTTCCTGCCATAAGGAAAACCATACATCTCATTTTCCATCTTGTGTTTTACCACTTACACACAATCCACTACTCTGTCTATGACTTTCACCTACCATTTTCAAAAACAGTGAAGGCATTAAGTCATGTCAGGGATTCCTTCACTTTTTCGGCTGGGGTCTCTTTCCAGGTCTCTAAGTTTGCACTGCAGTAACATGAACTGGATCTGTACCAAAGGGTTGTCCTACTTTTTTTTTTTTAAACAAACTAAAATAAGGATATTAAGATAGTGTTAAGAATTGAAGAAATTATATAGCTTATATACATTGTACATATTTTTCTGGCTAAGTAGTAATTAAGATTAAAATTTTTAAAATTTAAGAGTTTTATTCTTTTAGAATTATTAATGCCAATGGTTTCTTTTCCAAATAATAGAAATAATTCATAGAGGTTTTTAAAAATCACACTAATTTGGCACCAAGAAGAGAAAAGTGTAATGGAAACCACAGCTTAAAACTCTGAAACTCTGATTATTTCTTTCACTTATTCATTGTTTAAGTTTTTCTGAAAATACAGATCAGGGTCAACAAACTAGTCTGCTGGGAAAATTGGGCCCACTCCCCCTCCCCGCCATTTTTGTCAAGTTTTCCTACTTGACATTCCATTCATTGTTTATTATCCTCAGGGCTCTTAGACTACAACAACAGAGTTGAGCAGTTGTGACCGAGATCATCCAGCCCCTCTGGATAGCAGAAATTATTCCGTCTCTGGCCTTTTACAGAAAAAGAGTGCCAACCCCTAACAAAGAAGGATGCCATCAATAAGTTTGTTCAATTTCGCATTACAAATGGTTACACCAACAGAGGCAGAATGCAGGCCTTTCTGAATATATCTCACTTGATGGGATGAAAGCCCAGATAAGAATGTTCAGACTTCCCATTGCTTTTATTTCTACCATTTTGAATCTGTATGAATGAACAGTCATCTTGCTACAGGTGGATCAACATGGTGTGTTCTCTAACCTATGTAAAAGTACAAGTATTAGAGATGATGTCTTCCAAAAGACTAAGAAGTTACCTTATACACTGTTTCTCAATCCTAAATTCTGTATTTGAAAATGAGGAATAACAGACCAATTCTATATAATATCTAAAGCTTACTCAAGGAAAACTAAAATCCAAGTTCTGTTTTTAGGCTTGCCACAGACCCACTATGAAACCCCAGATTAAAAAATCTACCAGGACCTAGGATTCAGCCTGCTCCCTGCCCAGCCCAAGCTAGGGAACTGAATGTCCAACACAAGGTGAGCAATTTTCAAGTTTTAGCACAACGATAACAAAGCACAGCAGCTGACCGCACATACTCTTCGCTACAACAGGACTTCAGTAATTTATGGCAAATGCTGATCCCCATTCTCATCAGTCATGCTTTGCAACTTACAGGTAAAATTCCCAGTTTGTTATGAATGAATGAAAACGCTGGAGCAGGACCCTGTCACACTGATTTTTCTGTATAAACTTGGGTTCTAGTGTCTGTTGTTGTTTTTGGAGAGAGGATGATCTTGTGTTTTTCCATTGCCTTTAGTTTGTCAATCTCTTAGAAATTCTACACCATATTTTCATTTCTAGGTGTATAATCTCACTGGTTTTAATCTCATTTTTTATAAAAAATGATTTTATTCCTTTATTTGATGGAGACAGTGAGAGAGGAAACACAAGCCGGGGACACAGGAGAGGCAGAAACAGACTTCCTCCTGATCAGGAAGTCCGATGTCGGGATCTACCCCAGGACCCTGGGATCATGACCTGAACTGAAGGCAGATGCTTAAGGACCAAGCCACCCAGGTGCCCCTTAATCTCATTTTCCAAAAGTACTTTTCCTGGAGCACATGCCCCTTCTGAGTGCAAAGCACACTTGCTCTTAGCATCATTTCTTTTTAAAGATTTTATTTATTTGACAGAGAGAGAGATTGATCACAAGTAGGCAAAGAGGTAGGCAGAGGGGGAGGAGGAAGGAGGCTCCCTGCCAAGCAGAGAGCCCAATGTGGAGCCTGATCCCAGGACCCCGAGACCATGACCTGAGCCAAAGGCAGAGGCTTAACCCACTGAGCCACCCAGGTGTCCCTTAGCATCATTTGCTAGGTCTTTCTTACTGGCCTAGTTCTGTTCCCTCTCCTGCCTACCCTTCCTCCCTTCTTCATGGACATACTACTTGGGATATTTTTCAGTTAACATTTGAGAAAATAATCTTTGAAATGAAGAGGTCGTTACTAAACAAGTCAAAACCCATACCTAACACCAACTAGAGAAAATGTCCCTGTTTTTAATTTGTAAATTGACTAGTGAATAAACAGATGTGCTCAGAAACTTGGAAGCTTCAGTTGCTCAGAGAGTGGTCTCTCACACGAGTGGTAGAAAGCGCTCTGTTGTGAGGAGGAATTTTCACTCCCATAACCCAGCCCCATTCCACCACGTAGCCTTTGTGAGGGTTTTGTCTCCTGTTTTCTGATTCAATAGCAGTGCTAGTCTTTCTGGATCACTGTGCCATACTATGTCCTTCCTCATTCCTTCAAACCCTCACCCTTTCTACCCACTGCACACACCCTTCCAACTTCTCCATCCTTCTAAATTCTACCTGCTCTTCGAACCTCAACATTGCCCCAACACCTCCTCTGATGCTTCTAGTACATACCACCATCTATGATAGTCCTATAGTATTCTTTCTTGTGCTTCCTAGACAGCACATGGCTGCCTTACAACTTCTTTCTTACAAAAGGGACTTCTTTTTCCCTTTAAGTTATCATAACTCTCCCAGTCATATTCAAGGTTCTTGGAAGACAAAGGATGTGCATTTTCCCCCTTCCATTTTCCTATTGTAGCATACAAGAATCTGCTGCCCACACTCTATGCTCAGTCAATGATGAATTAATTCCTGAGCATAAATTTATCCAACGACTGTACCCCTGACCTCCTCAGTCTTTCATAGAGATACAGGAAAGCAATCTGAGCAACTTTCTCTGACTGTTTGACAGTGGGCTTGAATTACAAATATAGTAAGCGACGCTTTCCAACAGACTAAGAAGTAATCTTAATTGTTGCCTTGCTACTCTCAATACCAGACATGAAAGCTATGAATGAGTGGCCAATTATTTTTTTAAGATGTATTTATTTGAGAGAGAGAGTACACACATGTATGCCCAAGCAGGGGGAGGGGCAGAGGGGCAAGGAGAGAGAGAATCTCAAGCAGACTTCCCACTGAGAGCAGAACCTGATTTGGGGGCAGGGGAAGGTTTGCAGGATCCCACAGCCCTGAAATCATGACCTGAGTGGACATCAAGACTGGGACACCCAACAAACGGAGCTACACAGACACACCATAGAGCCAATTCTATGTAAAATTTTAAGGCATACATTATCGAACAGCTAAAATAATAGTTATTAAAACAAAGAATATTATAATCGGTCTATACATTGTGTAAAATTTAGATATAAAGATACTGATTGCAGCATTTGAGATTCCCTACCCCACCAAAGGCTTAAAAAGTAAGGTTTCAAAAGTTTTTAAAGTTAAATATTTTTAAAAATATTTTTCATTAATGCTCTTTTTCAATAAAAGACAAAAATATAGCTCCTATCAAGCATATAGAATTAAAGTCCCAAACATGGATACCTGAGTGGCTCAGTCAGTTAAGCCTCTGCCTTCAGCTCAGGTCTTGATCCCAGGGTCCTGGGATGGAGTCCCACATCAGTCCCTGCTGAGCAGAGAGCCTACTTCTCCCTTTGTCTGCAGCTCTCCCTGCTTGTGTTCTCTCTCTCTCTTTCTGACAAATAAATAAATAAAACCTTTGAAATAATAAAAAACGAAATCCCATACAAATAAGAACATCTGGAAAATAAGGGAACACAATGGTGGTGAAGGGAAAGAGAGGTTATAAAAATGGTATTTTATATGATTCAAATCTACAAAAAGACAAAGATGTGATGAAAGAAGAGCTTAAAAAAAAGTAAAAAACATGTTTTAGAAAAGAAGATTGAGAATATATACTGGTATTATCTTGTTAGAGAGAATAGAACACTGTTCTCAAAAACATTAAACCAGTCAATCATATTTAGTCAATAATTACAAATTGCCCCAAAATTTTGATAGATTTTAACCATATAAATGTTCCTAAGATTTTTATTTGTAGTAATAAAGTATTCAAAGCAATCTAAATATCCAAGAGAAGGGGAATTGGGTGTTTTGTATATGGAAACAATTATTTCCATTGTATAATGGAAAATATATTTACTTTTATAGACCACCATGATGAAATGCTTATTCCTAATGAGAATTCCTAAACAGGAATTTTTAAACAGCAAGAGGTAGGGATGTTTTATTTCCGTCCGTGCATCTTTATGTAACCTCTAATATAAACATTTCTATCTTTCATCAGGCAGGAACGACAGGTGGAAAGAATGAGTCAGCCATCTTGATGCCCTGGACATTTCTGTCATTCACCTGTTCAAGGTTCCCTCTCCTTCATGAGATTACAGATTCTCTTTTACCCCCTATTTCCATGCCCTGATCATCTCTCATGGATAGTCTTTCTTGTGAACTTACCAGGTATCTTTTAGTTATGGTATGTTCTTCTACAAACTGTACTGTTCTTTCTAAAATTTTATTTATTTTATTTTTACTTTATTTGGTTTATTTTAATAAATAATATTGGGTTATGTATACCATTCTTCCTTTTTCCATTGAGCATTATGCTTCAAGGTGGACCCATACTGCTGTGGGGTGTGTGTGTGTGTGTGTGTATGGTTCTGTGTGTATATATTCCCCAAAAACACATCAGATGCCTTATATAGGCAATACTAATTCCACTTGAGCAGAGTATTATGCTTTTATACTTTACCACCACTTTTATTGTTTTCTAATCACTTGGTTTTCTAATATGACCAGGTATTAGTGGATAATAAGAAACATCAGCCTCAGAATTAATAGATCATAATGCTGAATAATTTGATGACTCAAGTTCATCTTGAGCTTAAACATTTCAGTAAAAGTAAATCAAGAAGCCATCCCTGCATGAGGTCAAGGTTCTTATCTACTGTAATAATATTTCTGATGTGTAGCATATAAATCCTTAATAAATATGAGTTTAGCATATGCATGCAAGGACAAAAAGTAGTGAATGAAGAGTCTGGAAGAAAGGAGGGGGAGTGTCTGAAGGTTGAATAGCACAAGAGAAAGAAGATTGAGATTTATGAATGTATTTTTTTTTTTGAGATTTATGAATGTATTAAGCAAACCTTTCTTTAACCTCTGATAATCATGAACAAACAATTCCCTTAGCACTTAAGAAGCCAAGTAACATTACACAACAGATAAAAGCACAGGTTTTAGAGTTATATAACCAATATTTAAAGAGCAAGGATATTGGACAGAGTTACATTGACAAACTCAAAATACCTTGGGATTAAATGTAAAATCACTGTTTTATTTTTATGGTATTTTATCTGACACATATTTCTGACAATTTCATCTCATAAAATCTATCCTAAATACTAGAAGCATTCACTTTCTTCTGAATGAATTTCACTGTTTTGTGTAAGTTTAAAATGCACATATTATCATTTGAATGATTATAAAAAATAAAAATGTGTTAGGCAACTAAAAACTTAGTCTTTGAATATGATCATTTATGCCCTAAAAATTGTGAAGATACCTAACTATATTAAGTATAATTTCTATTTATCATTGAGGAAATAAAGAGCAATTAACATTTCATTGAGGATTTCTCATTCAAACTACAGCAGAGAATAAGAGATCCTATTACATATTCCTGCCTCAGTAACTAAAATATAAATAATTTAATCAGGGTAGAATTATCAGGAAATAAAATCAAGTACATCCAGTTTAATGGAGAAGCCAAAACAGAGGTGTTTATTACCAGGGTTTCCAAAAGCAAAATAAATTGTATTTGTCACAATCATTTTCTGTCAAGTAACAGAAACCTGACTCCAAGTATGTTAAATAAAAAGGCCAGGAACTTCTTCAATATTGACTGCAATTTCCAAAATCCCTCCTGGCTTTCTTGAGGGTATGAATTCTACCAAGTTCCATGACTGCTGTGGCTTGGTCACACTGACTCATGCTCTCACCCCTCTAGCAAGGAAAGTGGGACCATATGATTGGCGGTCCTACCTGAATCAAATGGAATTAGAGAAGCTAAAATCACAAAGGGAGAGAGCATGTGGATCAGGCAAAAGGGAGCAGTCAACAAAACAAAGAGGCATCCCATGGAGTGGGAGAAGACATTTGTAAATGACACTACAAAGGGCTGATATCCAAGATCTATAAAGAACTCCTCAAACTCAATACACACAAAACAGATAATCATGTCCAAAAAATGGGAAGAAGACATAAACAGACACTTCTTCAAAGAAGACATACAAATGGATAACAGGCACATGAAAAAATGTTCATCACCATTAGCAATCAGGGAGATTATACCACCTTACACCAGTTAGAGTGGCCAAAATCAACAAGACAGTAAACAAGTGTTGGAGAGGATGTGGAGAAAGGAGATCCCTCTTACACTGTTGGTGGGAATGCAAGTTGGTGCAGCTGCTTTGCAAAACAGTGTGGAGATTCCTTAAGAAATTAAAAATAGGGCTACCCTATGACCCTGCAATTGCACTACTGGGTATTTACCTCCAAGATACAGATGTAGTGAAAAAGAGGGACATCTGTACCCCAATGTTCATAGCAGCAATGGCCACAGTCACCAAACTATGGAAAAAAACAAGATACACTTCAATAGACGAATGGATAAAGAAGATATGGTCCATATCTACAATGAATATTATGCCTCCATCAGAAAGGATGAATACCCAACTTTTGTATCAACATGGACGGGCCTGGAGGAGATTATGCTGAGTGAAATAAGTCAACAGAGAGAGTCAATTATCATATGGTTTTACTTACTTGTGGAACATAAGGAATAATACAAAGAACATTGGGAGATGGAGAGGAGAAGTGAGATGGGGGAAATTGGAGGGGGAGATGAACCATGAGAGACTGTGGACTCTGAGAAACAAACTGAGGGTTTTGGAGGGGAGGGGAGTGGAGGGTTGGGTGAGCCTGAGGGTGGGTATTAAGGAGGGCACATATTGCACGGAGCACTGGGTGTGGTGCATAAACAATGAATTTTGGAACACTGAAAAGAAATAAAATAAAACGAAATGGAAAAAAAACCCTTTCAAATACCACTCACACAAATTAATTTTCATTATGAAGAAGATAAATACTTGTGTTTGAAATTAAATGTGTATGACTACTGAAATTAGGAAGAAACTCAAAATTTTAAAGCCAATTTTCAAAACACAAGTTAATTCTTTGTCATTCAGAAGACTGCTTCCAATGATTGAGGGCTTTTTAAGGTTTGAGCAAGTATAAAAATAACGTGACTCCTGCTTATAAGTGGTTCCCCTGCTAAGTAATGTATGAAATCTAAATAACCTGAGCAGCTCACTACCCAGAATTCCTTTTCATCTCCCATTTCCAACTCAAAGAATAAATAAGAGAGTCAGTTTTAAGGATGGAATGAGACACAGTTTCATTTCTTCTTGGAAAAAATATCTATAAGTGAAATCATTTGACTGCCTCATCAAAACTCTCCCACTGGTGGCTTTGTCTAGGCAAGAAGCTATTCCATGAACTCTCCTATTAAAAAAAAGCCCTGGGGGAAGAAAGTTAGGGTAGCTCTATCCAATAGAGAGTGAGAAATGGAGGTTCATGGGCCAAGAGTCTGCAAGGATCTGACTCCTAATAAGGTAGATGTTTACATCTTTTTTTTTTTTAAGATTTTATTTATTTAATTGAAAGAGGGAGAGAATAAGCAAAGGGGAGGAGCAGAGAGAGAGAGGGAGAAGCAGACTCCCTCTGAGCAGAGAGCCCAAGGCGGAGAGCTCAAGGCAGGGCTCCATCCTAGGACCTGAGATCATGACCTAAGCTAAAGGCAGAGTCTTAACCAACTGAGCCACCCAGAAACTCCCCAGATGTTAACATCTTATGCAGTGTAACCATGGAGGTAACATCCTATCACCTTTGCTGTGTTCTCCTGGTTAGATTCAAGTCAAAGGTCATGTCCATACTCAAAAAGCAGAATACACAAGGGCAAGAATTCCAGGAGGTGGAGAGAAGTGGGATCCACCTTAGAATCTGTCTGCCCCAGGCAAGGGGTGGAAATAGAAGTATAGGAACACTGTTTCTTCATCTTTCATGCTCATGATTACATTAATACTGTCAAACTTAAAATATGGACATGGAAAACTAGTAACCCCAACCCAATCACTCTAATAATTTTTTATGACCCTAAAACACTTTTAAAAATAGCTTTCATGGTGAAGAAACACTTAGCAAGCCTCAACACTTGCCTCCGTTTCTACTGTCTAGTTACTGTCTATCACATTGAAGTAAAAAGAAATTTAGGATCTTGATTGGAAATCTCATGTGCAACATAATTCCATGGTTACATTTTTTAATCTTTCTATCCAAATATATTTAATATATCAACTTTCAAATAACTCATTTTTCTCTTTCTTTCATTTTAAATTTTTAATGAACACATACTTTTTTTAATTTTTTAAAGATTATTTATTTGAGAGAGAGAAAGAGAGGACAAGTAAAAGGGGTAGAGGGAAAGGGAAAAAGAGAATCTCAAGCAGGCTCTGTGCTGAGCACAGAACCCAACAAGGGCCTCCATCTCAAGATCCTGAGATCACAACCTGAGCTGAAACCAGGAGTTGGACACTTAACCCACCGTTCCACCCAGGTTCACTGACCATGTATCATTTTTATAAAAAATTCCTAAGTTATGTCTGTAACATTACCTTTAGCCTTATCATTATCACAGAATCTCTGACCTACTCCTTCCCCTTACAAGGACCCTTGTGATTACATTGGGTCCACCTGGATAACCCAGGATTATCCCCCCAAATCAAGGTCCTTTATCACATGTGCAAAATCTCCTTTACCATGTAAAATAACATCCTTACAAGTTCCAGAGATTAGGCTATGGACATTTTGTCAGGACTTGATTGTGACTACCATATGCTGCAGTCAGGTTCATTTTTTGTTTTGTTTTGTTTTGTTTTGCGGGCATTTTCAGGCAATCTTACATTAAGGATTTTGTTTCTAGGATTGTTTTTAAAGAAAGAAGATGGGAGACCATAGCCTGATTGCCTTAGGATACCTTAAAAACTGTCCTATCAAGTGCCAAGTTTTATCTAGAATAATTCCTTCTATAGTTCTATAGGAATGAAGCTTCTAATTTGGATAATCAAAGGAAGATTGTTGGAAGGACGCTTGGAATAAAGTATCTTTAAGAAGCCAGTCTTCTTGGGAGTATGGAAACATCATTTTAAATGAGGGGACAAGCTAGGAAGACATTTCAATGTTTAAGAGGCAACAGACATGTATGAGGATGATGAATCCAGCAGCCACATAACTATCATATCATCTGCGAAGAGTGATAGTTTGACTTCTTCTTTGCCGATTTGGGTGCCTTTAATTTCTTTTTGTTGTCTGATTGCTGAGGCTAGGACCACTAGTACTATGTTGAACAGCAGTGGTGATAATGGACATCCCTGCTGTGTTCCCGACCTTAGCAGGAAAGCTTTCAGATTTTCTCCATTGAGAATGATACTTGTGGTGGGTTTTTCATAGATGGCTTTGATGATATTGAGGTATGTGCCCTCTCTCCCTACACTTTGAAGAGTTTTGATGAGGAAGGGATGTACTTTGTCAAATGCTTTTTCAGCATCTAGTGAGAGTATCATATGGTTCTTGTTCTTTCTTTTATTAATGTATTATATCACATTGATTGTGGATGTTGAACCAAACTTACAGACCTGGAATAAATCCCACTTGGTTGTGGTGAATAATTCTTTTAATGTACTGTAGGATCCTGTTGGCTAGTATTTTGATGAGAAATTTTGCATCTGTATTCATCAAGGATATTGGTCTGTAGTTCTCTTTTTTGATGGGATCCTTGTCTGGTTTGGGGATCAAGGTGATGCTGGCATAAAATGAGTTTGGAAGTTTTCCTTCCATTTCTATTTTTTGGAACAGTTTCAGGAGAACAAGAATTAATTCTTCTTTAAATGTTTGGTAGAATTCCCCCTGGGAAGTTGTCTGGACCTGGGCTTTTGTTTGTTTGGAGATTTTTGATGATTGTTTCAATCTCCTTACTGGTTATGGGTCTGTTCAGGTTTTCTATTTCTTCCTGGTTCAGTTGTGGTAGTTTATATGTCTCTAGGAATGCATCCATTTCTTCCCGATTGTCAAATTTGTTGGCGTAGAGTTGCTCATAGTATGTTCTTATAATTGTTTGTGTTTCTTTGGTATTGGTTGTGATCTCTCCTCTTTCACTCATGATTTTATTTATTTGGGTCCTTTCTCTTTTCTTTTTGATAAGTCTGGACAGGGGTTTATCAATCTTATTAATTCTTTCAAAGAACAAGCTCCTAGTTTCATTGATTTGTTCTATTGGTTTTTTGGTTTCTATATCATTGATTTCTGCTCTGATCTTTATGATTTCTCTTCTCCTGCTTGGTTTAGGTTTTCTTTGTTGTTCTTTCTCCAGCAACTTTAGGTATGGGGTTATATTGTGTATTTGAGACCTTTCTTGTTTCTTGAGAAAGGCTTGTATCACTATATATTTTCCTCTCAGGACTGCCTTTGCTGTGTCCCACAGATTTTGAACTGTTATGTTTTCATTATTTTCATTATTATTTGTTTCCATGAATGTTTTCAATTCTTTAATTTCCTGGTTGACCCATTCATTCTTTGAAGGATGCTGTTTAGTCTCCATGTATTTGGGTTCTTTCCAAATTTCCTCTTGTGATTGAGTTCTAGCTTCAGAGCATTGTGGTCTGAAAATATGGAGGTAATGATCCCAATCTTTTGATACCCATTGAGACCTGATTTATGACCCAGGATGTGATCTATTCTGGAGAAGTTCCATGTGCACTAGAGAAGAATGTATATTCTGTTGCTTTGGGATGGAATGTTCTGAATATATCTGTGATGTCCATCTGGTCCAGTGTGTCATTTAAGGCCTTTATTTCCTTGATCTTTTGCTTAGATAATCTGTCCATTTCAGTGAGGAGAGTGTTAATGTCCCCTACTATTATTATATTATTGTCGATGTATTTCTTTGATTTTGTTATTAATTGGTTTATATAGTTGGCTGCTCCCATGTTAGGGGCATAAATATTTAAAATTGTTAGAGCTTCTTGCTGGACAGACCCTTTGAGTATGATATAGGGTCCTTACTCATCTCTTATTACAGTCTTTGGCTTAAAATCTAATTGATCTGATATAAGGATTGCCACCCCAGCTTTCTTCTGATGTCCATTAGCATGGTAAATTGTTTTCCACCCCCTCACTTTAAATCTGGAAGTGTCTTCGGGTCTAAAATGAATTTCTTGTAGGCAGCCTATTGATTTTTTTTTTAAATCCATCCTGATACCCTGTGTCTTTTGAATGGGGCATTTAGCCCATTAACATTCAGGGTAACTATTGAGAGATATGAGTTTAGTGTCATTGTATTGCCTGTAAGGTGACTGTTACTGAGTATTGTCTCTGTTCCTTTATGATCTACTACTTTTAGGTTATCTCTTTGCTTAGAGGACCCCTTTCAATATTTCCTGTAAAGCTGGTTTGGTGTTTGCAAATTCAGTTTTTGTTTTTCCTGGAAGCTTTTGATCTCTCCTTCTATTTTCAATGATAGCCTTGCTGGATATATTATTCTTGGCTGAATATTTTTCTCATTTAGTGCTCTGAATATATCATGCCAGTTCTTTCTGGCCTGCCAGGTCTCTGTGGATAAGTCCACTGCCAATCTAATATTTTTACCATTGTGTGTTACAGACTTCTTTTCCCGGGTTGCTTTCAGAATTTTCTCTTTGTCGCTAAGACTTGTAAATTTTACTATTAGGTGACAGGGTGTGGACCTATTCTTACTGATTTTGAGGGGGGTTCTCTGCACCTCCTGGATTTTTATGCTTGTTCCCTTTGCCATATTAGAGAAATTCTCTACAATAATTCTCTCCAATATACCTTCTGCTCTCCTGTCTCTTTCTTCTTCTTCTGGAATCCCAATTATTCTAATGTTGTTTCATCTTATGATGTCACTTATCTCTCAAATTCTCCCCTCATGGTCCAGTATTTGTTTCTCTTTTGCTCAGTTCTTTATTCTCTGTCATTTGGTCTTCTATATCGCTAATTCTTTCTTCTGCCTCATTTATCCTAGCAGTAAGAGCCTCCATTTTTTATTGCACCTCATTAATAGCTTTTTTTAAAATTTCAACTTGGTTAGATTTTAGTTCTTTTATTTCTCCAGAAAGAGCTTTTATCTCTCCGGACAGGCTTTCTCTAATATCTTCCATACCTTTTTCAAGCCTGGCTAAAACCTTGAGAATCATCATTCTGAACTCTAGATCTGACATATTACCAATGTCCATATTGATTAGGTCCCTAGCCTTCAGTATTGCCTCTTGTTCTTTTTTTTTTTTTTGTGATGAGTTTTTCCATCTTGTCATTTTTTCCAGATAAGACTATATGAAGGAGCAAATATAATACTAAAAGGGTGGCAAATACCCCAGGAAAATGTGCTTTAACCAAATCAGAAGAGATCTCAAATTTTGGGGGGGAGAGAAAGGGGATAAAAAGAAGTTCAGGAAAAAAAAATTAGAAAAAGAAAAGAAATAAAAAGTATTAAAAAGAAAAAATATATATATATATAAATATATTAGACTGGTGATTAGAACAGGGTCACCCACTTAATTTTGGGAGTATTTTAGTCTCTTAGAAGAAACTACCTCCCCAAATTTTAAAGAATGAAAATCATATATAAGGGTAAACACAATAAAGGGATGGAATATGCCTATAAAGATGAAAAAAAAAACATTGTTTTTTAATTTTTAAAAAAGGAGTTGATAAAGTAAGTTGGTTGGGAGAATAAAGAAAAAGAAAGTGGAGAGAACTTGCTCAGGCTGGAGACTAGAACAAGCCTGGAGCTATATTTAGGGTATACCTTGATCTATCAGAAGATGTTGTACCCAAAATTTTTTAGAAGAAAAAACCCTATGTGTATACAAAAAATAAAGTTAGAGTGACTATAATAATGAAGGTTCAAAAAAGATTATTATTTTTTTATGAAAGGTATTGTTAAGATAAACTAGTTAAAAAAAACATTAAAAGAGGAAAGGATAAAAGTTAAAAAATTTTAGCAGAAGAAAAAAAATAAAATTTAAAAAATTAATTAACTGCAAGACTAAAGAATCATGGGGAGAAAGCCATGAATTCCATGCTTTGCTTTCTCCTCCTCTGGAATTCCACTGTTCTACTTGGTAAGTGAACCTCATCTTGGCTGGATTTCTTGTTGATCTTCTGGGGAAGGGGCCTGTTGTAGTGATTTTCAAGTGTCTTTGCCGGAGGCGGAATTGTACTGCCCTTACAAGGGGCCGGGCTAAGTAATCCACTCGGGTTCATTTTCAGGAGCTTTTGTTCCCTGAATGCATTCTGTAAAGTTCGGGAGGATGGGAATGAAAATGGAGGCCTCCCAATCTCCGGCCCAGAGGAGCTGAGAGCTCAGGGTCCCACTTCTCAGTGCGCCTTCAGAGAAAATTGCTCAGTCACTCCCATCTCCCTGGCCTCTAGCTGTACTCCGAGCTCACCCAGCCTGTGACCAAGCATCTCTATCTCTGACACACAGCTCTGCCTGGAGTCTCTAAACCCCACAGATCCCTGAGCTCCCCCAGGGGGTATCTCCCCGGATCATGTGGGAAATCCACTTGAGAGCAGTGGCCTTTGCCATGGATTATGGTTCAAGGTAACCCCTAGCTGAAAGCTCACTCCTCAGCTCTGTCTCTGTAGCTGGCTTCTCTGCTCTAATATCTGCGAGCTCTGCGACACTCAGACACCCCCGATCCTTCTGTGACCCTGTGACACCTGGGGCCACGCTGACCCCGCGTGGGTTTCACCCCAGTTTAGCCTCTGGAGTGATGTTCCTCATTGGAGCAGACTTTTAAAAGTCCTGATTTTGTGCTCCATTGCTCCACTGCTGGCCAGGAACTGGCCCCTCTCCCTGCAGTCTATCTTCCCGTCACTTTGGATTCACTTCTTTGCCGGTCCTACCTTTCAGAAAGTGGTTGAGTTTCTGTTTATAGAATTGCTGTTCTTCTTCTCTTTGATCTCCCATTGGATTTGTAGGTGTTTGCAATGGTTTGATAAACTATCTAGCTGATCTCCTGCTACCTGATGTCGTCTCAGCCTGCTACTTCTCTGCCATCTTGACTCCTCCCCTAAAATATTCTTTTAAAAGCAAGATTTCTTACACACCAAGAATGGGGCTGCATAAAGCCTGCAAGTCTGAAAATGGACTTAATTGTCTGTTCAAAGAGATAGCACGCACTGGAGAGAGGATGAGGCTGGTTGGTAATAGAATCTGCCTCCCCTTTACACAACCGCTGTGGAAGGGTGGAGTCTGAAAATCTACAATAATCTAGACCAGAGTTTCAGAGTCAGAAACCATAAAGACTGCTCCAGCCTGGAGATGAGTGATATTATTATTTTTTAAAAAGATTTTATTTATTTGACAGACAGAGATCACAAGTAGGCATAGAGGCAGGCAGAGAGAGAGAGGGGGAAGCAGGTTCCCTGCTAAGAAGAGAGCCCGATGCAGGACTCGATCCCAGGACCCTGGGATCATGACCTGAGCCAAAGGCAGAGGCTTAACCCACCGAGCCACCCAGGTGCCCCTGATATTCTATCTACTTTAATGGACTAGCCAATTAGTGTGCAGGCTGGCCCTGTAGGCTACCATCAAGGAAGAGTGGGTATTTGGGGTATGTTAATATTTTTACATGGCCAAAAATTTAAGGGCTTGTGTCATGCTTTTTGTTAAAAGAGGATTGCTTAACACTTTAAGATCTGAAAGAAACTTATGAAGAAGCTTTTAAAATGATGTTAAAAATTTAGGCTATGGTCTTAACTTACCAGTATGTGAGAAAAAAAGCCATCGAGTTAATGGAAATTCATCTACACTTCCAAATATATATTAAACAAAGGTACTATGTCTAAGTTAGGCTTAGGGAAACGTGTTATCCAAGATTGGCACATTCCTAGAGACACCACTGACACACACTGAAAACTGAAAACTTGTTTCAGCCTCTGCGAAGTAGCAGGGGGGAAATCATGCATCAGAGGTAGAAGGAAGGGGTAGATGAATTGCCTGTGAAGTTTGGTCAGCTGCCCAAGGGTCCTGGTTGGGTCTGTGTGGGGTCATTCTTTGCTGGGCCTGATCAAGTATCCCCTAGAAGGAACAGAGAAGCTTTTTATCAGGAGGTGAGGAGAAAAGGAAACATAAACGTCAGTCTTTTCCAATTCAGGGCAGTCCTCTGTTTGCAAGGTACACAGGTAGCATTCCACAGGCCACCCTCAGCTCATGTTTTCTTTCTTCTTTCCTTTATAAATAATTTGGCTCAATAGCTACACAAAGCTCTAAGAACGGTGAAAATGTTGCTCGTCACCAAATCTTGTTCTCATCGCAGGCTGCCTCTCGTTTATGAAAGGACTGTATTTTAAACGTTCCTTGGAATATAAATAGTTTCATACTTGGAATTTATTCTCATAGAAACCATGCTATAAATAAGATTATTTCCCTTAAAAGGTTTCAAGAATCTATTTAACTTATATTGTTCTGCAGGCATGGTTTCAATCATACTATCTTAATTAGTTACCTATCAGTTCATTTTTCAAACATTACCAAGCTATTTTTTTCTTTCACAGAGTTGTAGATGTATATTGTGATATAAAGTTTAGAACCTGAAGTTAACTTTCCTATACTGCTGAGACACTGCCATTGCTAAAGATGATCCCAAGTATGAGAGACAACTCTTATCTATGATCTATGTCTTTTCTTAGATCTAGTTATCTCAATACTCAGAGTCACAAGACAGTAGGGACACAAGTGTTCTCAAGCGCATGTCCCACCCTCCATGATTCCTCCCAGCTACTAGAAGCTTTGTGTGACGCTGCAACTTTAAGATCATGAGACAGGAAGTAATTTGATCAAGCAACTTCTTCAGAAGGCTCATCAAGAAGGAAACCAGAAGATGAAGTCCAACATGGTATTTTATTTGACCTACACAGAACTTTTAAATATCTGGAATTAATGGACTGACATTTAAAAATTGTAGATATCACAAAGCAATCTAGATTTCCAACTTCTCTTAATAAACTGGAAGACAGGCAAGGCCAGGCCTACAATTTCAATGTTCTTTAGTAGATGAATGGTCATTTAACAATTACTGAATGCCTCTTGTGCTTCTTGGGGGCAGTGCCCCTTCCCTGTGTTGTCACCTTCCCCACTGGGCCTCCTCATCTGACCATAGGTGGTTCTCCCTGCATTATTTTAAGAGACTTCTCTGGAAGCATTTGATTCCATTCTCAAAGGGTAAACAAGTGCTATTTCCTTTCTTATAGGTAGTCAGAGGATGTCCTCAGAATTCTGTCTTCCTATACATAGGCGTGGGACTTTCTCCCCCTCCCTAGTCTTAAGAGAGGGAGAAAGAGTGAGAGCTCACAGGAAAGTGGGAGACAGAATCCCAGGCAGACTCATGCTGACTACAGAGCCCAACCAGAGTTAGATCTCCCGATCCTGAGATCATGACCTAAGTTGAAATGAAATCATGACCTAAGCCCAAATCAGGAGTTGGGATGGTTGGCCAAATGAGCCACCCAGGAGCTCCTGCATGGGCCACTTTTGAAACCAGGAGTGTATGTACTTGGACTATCTTCTATTGCCTAACAAAAGATCAGCAGCAAAAATTCACAGCCTTGCTCATTTATCAGCCTTCTAAGAAAATGGAAAAATGCTCTAGAAACTAACACACTGTATTAGTGCTTGTTTCAGAAAAAAGGACACAGATCATTAAAAAAACTTTTTCTTTGGTATCCAACTGTCTGATTTGTGTACTTTGATATACTTCACATTTTCCTCTACTCTTTAAAAAACTTCACTTCAAGAATAAAAGAAAAGATAAAAATGGTTAGATCTAACCCAAAACACGATTTCAGGTGGCCTCAGGCCCCCATGATGTAGATCACACTTTCCAAGCCAACCCTCTGAACAAGTGTGTTAGCTTTGCAAACACGTACTCGAAAGCAGCTTGCTGCATCTCAATCTCCTTAGCGGACCAGCATTGCAAAACTCTAGCATACCCAAATTCTGGAGCCTCCCGTTAAATGTTATTTGAACAATCTAAATGAAAGTAAATTCTCCATTCAGTTAAATCCCCAGTCCTTCTCCCCTAAGGCAAACACGACCTATGTATGATATCTATCCATAGCTGAACATTATCTATAGCTGATATAATACTCTCAGTATATTTTCACCAGATAGCTATACAGAAAAAAGACACTTTAATCCAAACAGGACTTTTAGGTGAAATTCCCAGATTTGAACAGTCTCTTCCCATATCTCAGACTATTGAATAAAATCTCAATCTTTCCACTGTCATGCCTTTGCCCTTGGCTTTCCCCAAGATGCTTCCCAAGTGTTCTCATGAATGTGAGGTAAAGCTATCTTCCATGTGTATTCTCAAATTGCAGACATTGAAATATGACCAGGTCTAGACCCAGGGGACTATTGCCATCTGCTGCTGTGTAAGTCTTATCCCAGGATATCATTTATCCCTTGAATAGTCATTAGGAGCATATAACACACCAGACACTGTCACAGAGGGTGATGATGAAGTGGTACACAAAAGTGAAAATTCTAACTTGCGAGGAGTGTAAATTCTTAGGTGGGGGGGTCTAACAATAATCAAATGAATAAAATATATAGGTCCTTTAATTACAAATTGAAGAGGGGAACAGAAAAAAAGAGAAAGCAGTGGGGGGGGGGGGAAGGGGGCGGGTGCTGTTATTAAAAGGAAATCAAGGAAGGCCTCTACTGAGAAGCTGACATTATAGTAAAGATAGGAGGTAGTGAGCCAACAATTATTTAGAGAAGGGGGTATCAAGAAAGGTACATAAGCTGATTACGGTCCATCACCTCTTTTTGCATGTTTTTTGGGCTAAGAATAGTTTCCACATGTTTTAGTTAATGAAAAAAAGACTATTTTGTGCCACATTAGAATTTATATAAAGTTTCAATTTCCATGTTCATAAAGTTTTCTTCAAAGACATGCCTATTTGTCTTGTTGTCTTGTTGATGTCAGGTTTTCCAACACAATGGAAAAGTTGAGTAGTTGCAACAGACATCTGATCTGGAAAGTTACAAATATTTACTATTTACTGTTTGACTCTTCACAAAAACAGTTCCCAACTGCTAATCTAGAGCAAGAATATGCCAAGAAGATCTGTCTTCATTTTTATGCTATTTTTCATTATCTACAGACTTTCAAGTTAGGCCCTAATTATAAATTTTATCCTTTGTTATTCATGTATATTTAGCTAATTTAAGGTTTCACCTTGAATTGAAACTTCCTAGTATTATTAATATTACGATCCATTATTTAGTTTTAGTTGGTATGTGGTATGTCTTTCCCCATCCTAACTTTCATTCTTTTTTTAAAAAATGATTATTTATTTACTTGACAGACAGAGATCAGAGGCAGGCGGTGGCAGGGGGGTGGGCTGGCGGGGGAAGCAGGCTCCCCATTGAGCAGAGAGCCTGACGTGGGGCTCGATCCCAGGACCCTGGGACCATGACCTGAACCGAAGGCAGAGGCCTTAACCCACTGAGCCACCCAGGTGTCCCTAACTTTCATCCTTTTTAATTCAGGTGTCGATATTCTTCAGCCAAAGGGACCAGTAGCTCACCTACAGTTGAACAAAGTTGGGTTTACAACTTCTTGGAATGGGGAGACCACACACCTTGGGGAACCATAGAATGTCTCAGTAAGAGGGTGATATAGAATTTCAGTTCTTTGAAAGAAGGCACAAGGAAGAGGTCTTGGCTAAGAATTAGATAAGGTCATACAATGGAGGAAAATTTATAATTTTAAAAATTCTTATGTTTGATAAAGAGAATGAAATGAAGCTAACCTATAATTGATGGAATGGCAGGAATCACTCATTTTAACTATTTTAATCATGTGAGGGTTTGGATATATTTGTGGTTTGGGCAATGTTCTCTTTTTTAAAAAATCTGTATTCAGCCATGACTATATAATAGTTTTGTTTTGGTCTTTATTCATACGGTGAAGCAGACTTTGTGATGCTGATGTT
>NC_081568.1:67072253-67269762 GCF_022355385.1 Mustela nigripes | reverse complement strand
TCATACAATTGTTATGTTCAGCAGAAAAATATTATAGATTACTTCTGAGAACAAGTCTAGATCCTCCTAACAACACTATGGTCTAGATTATTTTTTTAGAGGCAATTAAGAATCTTTATTAAAACTATTCTTTAAAAATTGGGGTACCTGGGTGGCTCAGTCATTGGGTGTCATACAATTGTTATGTTCAGCAGAAAAATATTATAGATTACTTCTGAGAACAAGTCTAGATCCTCCTAACAACACTATGGTCTAGATTACTTTTTAGAGGCAATTAAGAATCTTTATTAAAACTATTCTTTAAAAATTGGGGTACCTGGTTGGCTCAGTCATTGGGTGTCTGCCTTCAGCTCAGGTCCTGGGATCAAGTCCCACATTGGACTCCCTGCTGGGCGGGGAGCCTGCTTCTTCCTCTCCCACTCCCCCTGCTTGTGTTCCTGCTCTCACCGTCTCTGTCGGGTAAGACTTAAAATCTTTAAAAAATCTTTTAAAGAAAACTTTAAAAATATTAAAAATATATATTCTTTAAAAATGGATAAATACAGACATTTCCAAATAACCAAAGACTGAGAGAATTCATTGGTAGCAAAACTGCCTTACAAGAAATACTAACGGAAATACTTCCACTGAAAAGAAAACAGTATCAGACAATAAGTTAAATCCATGAAGAAATAAGGAACATCAGTAAAGGTATTACTTACAAAGTCTGAATATTTTTCTCTTCGTTTGACTGATAGAGAAATGTGCAATAATAAAAAAAATGATAAAACTTTTATAACTTCTAACATAATATTTAAAAATACAGTATTTATGAGAGGAATACCACAAAGGATAAGAGAGGGAAAGGAGCTACATTGGAACAAAGTTTATTTCATCTGAATTACATTAGTATTCATCTAAAATAGATTTTAAATTAACACATATATTATAATTCTCAAGGAACCATTGAAAAACTAACTTCTAAGTAGATCTGTTTAATCCAACATAAGGCAGTAAAGAAGAAGAAGCAAATAACAAAATGGTTGACATGGAAAAAAAAAATGGTTGACATGAATTCAACATATCAATAATTATAGCAAATGTAAATGGAATTTCCCAATCAAAAGGCATAGATTCACAAAACTGAGACCACATAAATATGACACATTTGTACTCTCTCTCCCAGAGAAATTCAGTTTCAATGACAGAGACTGAAAGTAAAAATATGAGGAAAGCTCTATGAGGCTAACAGTAACTGTAACAGAGCTGTAATGGCTGTACCAGTATCAGTAAGAAAATACAGTTTCAGATCCAAAAATGCTAAAATGGTCAATTCAACAAAAATAAAAAAACATAGGGGCACCTGGGTGGCTCAGGGGGAAAGGTCTCTGCCTTCTGCTCAGGTCATGATCTCAGGGTCATGAGATGGAGCCCCGCATCCAGCTCTCTGCTCAGCAGGGAGCCTACTTCCCCGTCTCTTTCTGCCTGCTTTTCTGCCTACTTGTGATCTCTCTCTCTTTCTCTCTGACAAATAAATAAATAAAATATGTTTAAAAAAATAAAAACATGGGGCACCTGGGTGCCTCAGTGGGTTGAGCCTCTGCCTTTGGCTCAGGTCATGATCTCAGGGTCCTGGGACTGAGTCCCACATCAGGCTCTCTGCTTGGCAGGGAGCTTGCTTCCTTCTCTCTCTCTGCCTGCCCCTCTGCCTACTTGTGATCTCTCTCTCTCTCTCTCTCTCTGCCAAATAAATATATAAATAAATCTAAAAAAAATAAAAACATAAACATATAAATCTAACACATTATCTCCAATAAATAAATAAATAAATAAAGTGACAGAATTGAAGGGAGAAATAGAGATTTTAACAATAATTGAAGATGTGAATACTATGCTATCAATAATGAAGAGAGAAACTTGGTAAGAAATCAGTAGAGATATAGTAGGCTTGAACAACGCTATCAACCAAATTTACCTATGGCTATCTTTAGAACACTCCATCCACTACATGAAACATACATTGGTTTATTTTTTGTTGTTTTTTTTTAAAGCTCTCTGCTCAGTGAGGAGCCTGCTTCCCCCTCTCTCTCTGCCTGCCTCTCTACCTACTTGTGATCTCTGTCAAAATAAATAAATAAATAAGAAAAAATAAAATCTCAGCAAATTAGAGACAGAAGTGAACTTTCACAATATGATAAAGCACATCTGAAAAAATATCTACAGCTAAAATCATCATAATGAATGGTTAAATATTTTATTGTTCTCATCAAGTAAAAGAGCTCCTAACTGCCAAATCTGGAACACTATGAACAATTAAATACATAATACCGGATGAATAACCAAAGCATAAAAAATTATGTGAGTCCATAATAACAAATGATTATTTAAATTAATATGGAATAAAAAGGTAACTCTCCTGTATAGGAGACTTCCAAGTAGTTACTGTAGATATTATTCCCTTAAAGGGTTGGAACACAGCACACCATGCATAATTTCAGGCTACACTCATTGACTTGCTTCTATACCACATTATGTAAAAGAGGGGAAAAAGTGATTTTTCAGAGGCAAAAACAGAAATGCTAAATTAGCAGGTGATCAAAATTAACATTAGTAATAATTCATGTTAATAGCTATGTTTCTTTGACCTGGAAGACTCAGAAGCATTTCACCTCTGTGGTTCTAGTCTGGAAATGCTCAATTACAGTGTAACTGTAAGAAAACAATCACATAAATCAAAATGAGGCACCATTTAAAATACCTGAGAAATGCCTCTCAAAAATATCAAGGTCATCAAAAACAAGTAAAGTTTGAGCAATAGTTATAGTTCAAAGGAACTGAAAGAGATAGCAACTGAATGTAATGTGATAGTTTGGACTTGGATCCCAGAAAAAGACCTTAGGGAAAAACTAGTAAATCTTAAAACCATGGAGTTTAGTCAATAAATAAAAATAAGGAACAAATTACTGATACAAGTAACAATGTAAGCATGGTGCTAAGTGAAAGAGATAAGACACAGAAACGTATACATTGCATCATTCCATTTGTATAAAATTCTAGCAAAGTTATAACTACACTGACAGCAGAATGATTGCCAGTGGCCAGAAGTGGAGGGATGGGGCTGATAGCACAGGGAATTGTTAGTCATGGAAATGTTCTACATGATGAACCACTACCATGGTAGTTACTAGAATACATGCATTTAGCAAAATAAGTGACTTTTTATACATCAGATCTTAATAGGACTGTTTGATAACCTTTCTATTACCTTTAATGCTCTTAACATTTAGTCAATTTTAAAGCTTCAAGTAAAAACCCAATACCAAGGTGCCTGGGTGGCTCAATCTTTAGGTGTCCTTTGGCTCAGGTCATGATCCCGCTTCTCCCTCTCCCACTCCCCCTGCTTGTGTTCCCTCTCTCGCTGTGTCTCTCTGTCAAATAAATAAAATCTTTTTTGAAAAAAGAAACAGGTATTATATTATCTCAACATTCAGTATAGTTGCCTGACATCATGGTGGGTATAAGTTCTTCAGAAGTCTTCCTGGAGTCTCTGAAAGAGATTTCACTATTCCATCTTTTTGCATGTTTTATGGGTGATCAGTTTGTTCCAGAAAGACACTCCATTTTCTTTATACGGCAAACCTAAGAAAACTAAGTTTTTTTCTGAAAAACATAGTAATTTAATAGAATATGATGTGCTTGCTATATGACCTCTATACATACTTCAGCCAGATGCTACTTTAGTTATTATGTGTTAGTATCAGGAATTCTAATTCAATTCAACTCCTGACATTGTTAAAGAACGGTGAGACTTTAAAGGATTTGGGGGGAAACCCTGCAAATGAAGGGACCATTACTTTTCCAAGTTCATGTAAACAGAGTTTGGCTTACTGTGGAGCTTGTAAGTTTATCACTTTCTCAAATGTTCTGTCAGCACCAGAAATAGTCTTTCTTGAAATATACTTATGTGATTTTTTTTTCCTTTTTCTCCTATTACCTTGAACCACCCAATAGCAGCTGGTTTCAATGAACAATTTCGAAGTCAGCAAATTATTTTCAAAAAAAATATTTAGCGTTGATCTTTAACACTCTACCTGGTACTTTTAGTCTTCTTACTGCTACCATCCCTTAAGAATAAATGTATTTGCTTTCCTCATACATATATCTAAATAAAACAAAACAAAACAAAAAAAACAACTCTTATTTTTGGTAAAGATATGACCTCCCCTCCTCACCCCACCACTGTTGCCCAAGCTTTTGTCATTGGAGTAACTTTTTAATTCTTTCTCCCTCTAGATCTCATATAGGATTCAAGTGTCTCAAACTCCTTACCCAAATCTAAGCTCATCTTTATCACATACGGCTCTCTGTGAGACGACCACCTTCTCCTGCCTACATTTCTTCTGGTCTAAAACACCCTATACATACTGATACAAGATGGTTCGGGTATCTTTACACTGATACCTCTTTCTAGACAATAATCTATACTTCCCATCGCCTACTCTAATAAAGCCAAACTTCAGAATCCAGCATGCAGCACCTCATACAAACTGTTATTTTAAGTATTTTATGGATCTCAAGAAAATTGATTTGGTTTCCCCATTTGGAGTTTAATGTTCACTAATTTTAACATGTGATTCTCACAAGAAACCTACACAGCAGATACTCTTAACGTCTCTTTTTTACACATGATGAAACCAATAAGCAAAAATCAAAGTAACTTGCCAAAGGTTACTTTGTAAATGGTAGAGTTATTATTCTCTTCTAGGTCATTCTGACTCCAAAGCCTTTGGCCATAAGTATTTATACACAAATGCCTCCAAACCAAATACTTGCTTCTGTAGGGGTCATTTTGTCCACTTAAAATCTCTTCTCCTTTGATCTTGTCCAAGTTGGCTTTAATCTAGATAGCACCTGGCTGTGCATTCTTTTTCCCTAGTCTTGTCTCTACGCTTATGTACATTACCTGTTTGCTCTTCTTTATAGGTAGTCTATGACTTATCTGCAAAAGACACAACTTTGAGAATTAGGGAGATCTTGTACAGACTATATATAACCCCAGTATCCAGTAAGGTGCCTGGTCTACTGAACGTGATCAATAAATATCTATCAACAACAAACAGCAACAACAACGAAAAGGATCAGGGTGCCTTGGGTGGCTCATTCGCTGAATTTTCTGCCTTTGGCTCAGGTCATGATCTCAGGATCCCAGGATTGAGCCCCACAACAGGCTCCTTGTTCAGTAGGGAGTCTGCTTCTCCCTTTCCCCTTGTCCCTTCCCCTGCTCTTGCTTGCTCTCTCTGTCTCAAATGAATAAATAAAATATATATTTTTTTTAAAGGGATCAAAGTTCTGAATTTTTAGGAGCCTCTGAGTTTTGTATTTCTGAAACCTTTCAGTGGTTAGTACACTTACCAGCACACAGTAAATACTCAGTAAATGTAAACTGCTGGGTCACTATGTAGCCATTACTGTAAATAGAACTGTACTTGGAGATGCCATTTCCTTTGAAAAACACCTTCAAGTTCTTTGGGTTCTCTTGGACTTTAGCATTTCATTTCATTCATGTGTAGATGTTAGGTAAGCAAGGGGTTGTACCTGAAAAAACCTTCAGAGGCTAGAGCTACACTTAAAGCCAACAAATATGTGTCTTTGGCAGCGTACACCTCACAGAAATGAAATGGAATTTTAAAATGGCCAAAAAATAGTTGAACATATAACCCATAGGAAAATCATTTAACATTTATGAGTACATCATCCTTTTAAGATCTAACAAGATGACCACCACTATTGTTCAGAAGGAGACATCCTAACATAAATGGCTGTGGAACAATAAAATGCTAAAGCAAGGAGAAATATTTGTAATTACATAGCATTTTATCCTTTCGACAATGGTGTCACCATCATTTTCTATTTCCACCCTTAAAACATCACAAGCCAGGATGAGTATTATACCTATTTTACTTGTGTTTTATAAACATAAGAGATTAATGTATTTTTGCAAAGTGATGGGGCCAATAAGTAACACATCTGGGATCTGGAGTCAGGTTTTCTGAATCATGATTTAATATTGTGACATATTTAAATATTATTGTGCTTACAGGAGCCTGGGTGGCTCATGGGGTTAAATATTATTGTGCTTAAAACCAGTAATTCATTCATAGTCCCTTGTTTTGTGATCAAGGATGTATTTGTTAAACAGCGCTACCCCCTGCTGGTAAGTTTTCCAATAATGAGCATAATAGCAAATTTGAAAAAGAACAAGAGGTAAAAGGATAACCAATACCATTTATAATTACAATTCCATTTAACTAGGACATGTTTTCATTCTACCTCCTATCGTGCTATCAAATCCACTCAGGCCCTCCTTTGTAAGGTAGCCCAATGGATCCTCCAAAACTGGGTATCCCAACATCTCTCTCTTTTTTTTAAAAAGATTTTATTTATTTATTTGACAGAGAGAGATCACAAGTAGGCAGAGAGGCAGGCAGAGAGAGAGAGGGGAGGAAGCAGGTTCCCTGCCAAGCAGAGAGCCCGATGAGGGACTCGATCCCAGGACCCTGAGAACATGACCCAAGCCAAAGATGGAGGCCCAACCCACTGAGCCACCCAGGTGCCCTCAACATCTCTTCTCTCAAGAACTTTTAATGGGATTAATTTCAGAAGACACACCTTCCACCAATACAATGAAAAAATAACTTGGGAGGGCAGTTGCAGCATCCCAGAAGAGCTCTGTGATTGCGCAACTCTGTAGCCCAGAACGCACAGTGGGAAGAGCCATCACTGAAGTGGGAAATCTAAATTCTGTGGAAGTAATGTGTTCATGGGAAGGCAGGGGCCAAATGGTAGTCCCAACCACCCAGGACGAGGTGGAATGGATGCAGTCAAGAGAGTCAAACAGCAATCACAATAGTCTGACTTATGTAAACCTAGGATACTGGCTAGCTTTTTTAAGTGTTCTTACAAGTAAAATAGACCAGAAGCCCATTAAATTCTTAATGAATCTGTGTAACCAAAGAAGTCGTGGGTTAAATGAACAAGAGTCTAAAGTGAATCACTGAGAATTATGGCTCCCCATTCCCAGAGGTAAACCAGTTTATAGACCTAACCTTGCTACAGCAAGGACCCCATTATACTGCCAAAAACTCATGCTGTGTTAATATTTCATCCAGTTTTCATTAAAGAGGCTATGGTCCTTTCCCAGGATAACTGTACATTGGGGGAAAAGAACTAATCAGAACTTTTGGTAACTGCTAGACGCTGGCTCTGAAATAGCACTAATTTCAGGACACTCAAAACATTACTGTGGCCCACCAAAGGACTTAGGAGGTCAGGTGATCAATGGGGTTTTCCCTCTGGTCCACCTTTCAGGTGACCAGTGGTCCCGAACCAGTCCTGTGAGTATTTCCCCAGTTTTAGAATGTATAATTTCAACAGACCTACTTAGCAACTGGGAGAAATGCCAGAGCCCAGAAGTGCCTTGCTTATCTGTGGAGTGGGGGCTATTGAGGTAGATGAGCCTGAGGGAAAGCCATTAGAACTGCCTCTATGTAGGAAAACAAGGCAAAAGAAATAGAACCTTCCCGGAAGGATTGTAGAGACTGGTGCCATCATCAGGGATGTGAAGGAACAGATTGCTACAGCACAAGCTGACTCAACTCTCCCATCTGCCCTGGGCAGAAGACAAATGGTTCTTAGAGAATGACGGTGGATTATTCTAAGATTAACAAGGTGGTATCTCCAACGGCAGCTGCTATACCAGATGTCATTTCATTACTTGAGCAA
Source organism: Mustela nigripes (assembly GCF_022355385.1). Taxonomy (NCBI): domain Eukaryota; kingdom Metazoa; phylum Chordata; class Mammalia; order Carnivora; family Mustelidae; genus Mustela; species Mustela nigripes. Next base: position 67,262,001 of record NC_081568.1, on the reverse strand, counting down.
ATTAACACATCCCCTGGTACCAAATATTCAGCCATTCATCTGGAAAACTGCTTTTACTCCACCTCTTTCCTTTATGCCTACCAGAACTCTTTTCTTTCAAGAGGCAAGGCTAGGAGCATAACTTCACTCATGTAAATCTATGATGGTGACTGGTTAATCTTGGTCCTACCTCAGCTGTATACCACAACTCTCCAGTCATATGTCATAATTTAGTTCAGAGATAACGACCTCTTTACATTCTTTAAGGTAGCACATTGGTCTATTATATTGATTATAATAGGCTGATTACACCTAAAGAGCAAGAAATAGTAACTAGTTTAGAATGGTGCTGTCCGATCACCCTGCCATAAAGTTGGGTGTGCACAGCAAGACTCCATAATCAGATGGAAGTGGTATATACATGACTGCCCTGAGCAGGTTCTGAAGTTCCAAAAAGTGGCTCAAATGCCCCTGCTCAGTAGTACACTGCCTTCTCTCTTCCAGCCTATATCTAGGGCCTCATAGGTATTTCCTTACTATCACTGATAGAAGACTAGAGGCTGATTTAAAATGGTTCTGCACAGGGGCATCTGGGTGGCTCAGCTGGTTGAGCATCTGCCTTCTGCTCAGGTCATGATCCCAGGGTCCCGGGATTGAGACCCATGTCAGGTTCTCTGCTCAGTGGGGAGCCTGCTTGTCCTTCTCCCTCTACTTCTACCTCATGCTCTCTATCTCAAATAAATAAATTTTAAAGATCTTTAAAATGGTTCTGCACTAAATGCAGGTCCTACCTTCAAGTTGATGGCTGCAATACTACAGCTCTCTGTGGGATAGTATCCCTGAAGGAAAATGGTGAAGGGAATCCTATGCATGGGCAATGTGCATGGTTGTTCACTTTGCTTGGCAGGAGAAATGGTCAGATAGGCAATTATACAACAATTCAATGGCTGCGGCATTTCGTTTGGCTGAATGGTCAGGGATTTGGAAGGAATCTAATTAGAAAACCCAAGACAAGAAATTTGGGGGACAAAGTATGGGGTTAAACCTCTCTGGGAGGGGAAAAAAAAGGGTACTTGTGTCCCATGTAAACTCTCACCAAAGAGTGGCCTGAGCAGCAAAGGATTTCAATAATCAAGTGGCTAGCAGGACCTGATGACTGTTCTGTAGATACTAGTCAGTCTCTTTCCATGGTCACTCCCATCAACACCCAATGGGCTCATGAACAAAGCAGCGGTGATAGCAGTAGCAGAGATATGGACAGGATCATGCATATGAACTTCCACTCACGAAGCCAGTCTGGCTATGGCCAGCACTGAGTGCCCCATCTGCTAGCAGCAAAGACCAACTCCAGGACACCCACAGAGTACCACGCCCTTAAGTGATCAGCCATTAATAGGCTGACTACACTGGACCACTTTCATCATGAAAGGGCTACATCTTGTCCTTACTAGAATAGACCCTCACTCTCGATATAGACTTGCCTTTCCACCATTCAATGCTTCCAGCAAAACTGCCTGCCATAGATTTATGGAATGCCTTATCCATCTTCACAGTATTCCACATAGCAATGCTTCAGATCTAGGAACTCATTTTACAGCAAAAGAAGTACAGGGATGGGCCCTGCTCGTCGAACTCACCCATGGTCCTCACCACCCCAAAGCAGCTGGCTAGACGGAACAGAGTAATGGACTTTTGAAGACTCACTCACAGCACCATGTCAGTAACAATTCCTTGCAGGTCTTTAACAAGCCTCTCTAGAAGGCGGTATATGCTCTGAATCCATATATGGTACTATTTTTCCAGAAGCCAGGGGAAACAGTTCCAAAAATCAAGTAGCAGAAATAGCTGTGAGACCACTCGGTTTCACTCGCAATACCAACCAGCAAAGTTTTTGCTGTGTTCCTGGGTAATGGGCTCTGCTGGCCTAGGAATATTTTTCCTCAGGAAGAAAAATCCACGAGGAGACATAACAATGAATCCGTTTAACTGGAGGTTAAGACTGCCACTGGCTGGCCACCTTGGGCTCTTCAGGTTTCTGAGTCAACAGGCCAAATAGGAAGTTTTACTGTCCCCTGGGGTAAATGATCTAACACCAAGAAAAATAACGGACTACTACTCCATAACGGAAGCAAGGCAGAGTATGTCTGGAATACAGGCAATTCCTTAGGACATCATAGAGTAGTACCATGTTCTGGAACTAAGGTCAACAGGTCACTACACTAACCCAATCCAAGCAGGAGTTCTAAGTGCCCAACTACTTCAGACATGAAAAACTGGGTCACCTCACCAGTTAAAGAATCAAGACCAACTGAGGTGTTCCCTGAAAACAAAGAGAATACAATCTGATGAGGGCCTGAATAGAATAAAAGGCAGAGAAAGGAGGGATTTGCCTCTTTTTCCCCTGCCTCATTAGCTGAGCAGAGACATCCCATCTTACCGCTCAGTCTCAGACCAGACTCATATCGTTAGCATCTCTGCTTTCCAGGCCTTCAGACCTAAATGAATTACCCTAGCAGCTTTCCTGGTCCTCTTGGCTGCAGATGGCAGACTGAGACTTCTTGGCTTGCATAACCAAGTGAGCTAATTTCTATTAATAAACTTCCACATAGAGACACCCACATACATATGTACACATATATACTTATCCCATTGTTTCTGTTTCTTTGTGGGACCCAGAGTTAAACTAGGTTTCTCTTCTGAACATTCTAATTTTGTCATTTCTTAAAGGGAATCAGAAAAAAAGTGTTCTCTTAAGTAAGCACCCCAACTGATTCTTAAGATGAAAAAAGTTGCAAACCTCAGATTTAAGCAAACAATTCATACCGCTGTACCCATAGTTGACTTAGCCAGTCTGATCAAGTCTAAGAATCCTTCCAAAATTCAGTTCATCTGAAGAGAAATATGGGGCTATAACAGAATCCAGTAACTACATTTCTCAAAGAACCTTCCATTGTGGACATAATCTTCCCAAAGTTAAAAAAAAAAATTAAGATTTTATTTATTTGACAGAGAGAGATCACAAGTAGGCGGAGAGGCAGGCAGAGAGAGAGGGGGAGTCAGGCTCCCTGCTGAGCAGAGAGCCGATGCAGGGCTCGATCCCAAGACCCTGGGATCATGACCTGAGCCAAAGGCAGAGGCTTTAACTCACTGAGCCACACAGGCACCCCCCCAAAGTAAAAATTTTTTGATAGCCATAACATTTATCTATTGAAGACAAGCCAATGTACTAACTGAATTTTCACAAATGACAATATTGGGAAAAACTTGTTTTATTTGGTTAGCATGTTGCTATTCCAATTAGTTATCTCATTGCACCATAGAAGAATTAAAAAAAAAAACAAAACTTTAATAAAGAAAAAAAAAACTGTTGACATCAGTGGATTTAGCAAAATAATACTTAAAGTGTCTTGAAGTAGATTTTTAAAATCATAACCCTTTAATTTACCCACTTACAGAGTCTAACTAAGTAATGCGAGTGCAGAAAGATGACAGCCAGGAAACATTTAAGAGCTTCCCAGCTGTAACTGCATTAGTAACAGTTCCTTGGGCATATCATTCCAAACTCTGGGGAGCTCATTTTATTGACTGGTCCCAAGTATTAAAATTCAAGGGAAAAAACAGTCTCCATTTGATCCACTCAAAAAAGAGAGAAACTCTTGATCTTTTATTCCATGTTCCTGCCAAATATACTAGGTCTCTATATTCACAGATGATAAGCAGTTATTTTTAGTGTCATGATAAAAAAAAAAATACTATCTTCTTACATTGTTTGCCTGTTTTAAATTCCGTCCACAGAGCCCTTAGGTCACATTGAATAGCAATAAGTTTGGCCAAAAGAGAAACATAGTCATCTTTATTTTCTGTTCTCTCTCTCTCTCTAACTTCCAAATTCCAACCTATTTTCAATATACTCATGTTTACCTCCTAAGCATCTTGGAGCCTGCGCAGTTCTCTCCATCACCACAGCCTTCTGGCAGTCCAAACCCCTCTTCTATCTGACAGGATTACTAACATACCCTGCAATGAAAACTTCCTGTGTCTCATCTTGCTCCTGTTCCATTAATTCTCTCTTCTGAAATCACACCTCTCTTTTCAGAACACAAATATTGATCTTTTTTTATTCTCTGCTTAAGAGTCCTCAAACCCTATTTCCCTCAGAAGACTGCTGTTGAAAGTGTGGTCCATGAATGTGCAGCATCAGCGACACCTAGGAGCTTATTAGAAATGGAGTAGAGGGGCGCCTGGGTGGCTCAGTGGGTTAAAGCCTCTGTCTTCAGCTCAGGTCATGATCTCAGGGTCCTGGGATCAAGCCCGGCATCGGGCTCTCTGCTCAGCAGGGAGCCTGCCTCCCCCTCTCTCTCTGCCTGCCTCTCTGCCTACTTGTGACTTCTGTCTGTCAAATAAATAAATTAAAAAAAAAATTAAAAAAAAAAAAAAAAGAAATGCAGAAGAGTGGGCTCCCCTTGAAAGCTAGGGAGTAAGACTCCGTGTCATAGTAACATTCCCAGGTGGTCTGAATGAACATTACCTTTTAAGAGCCGCTGCCTCAGGATCCAATCCAAACTTCTTCACAAGGCCAGTGAGGAAGTAGCTTACCTTTCCTGCTGTTGATCCTAACAAACCCCATCACCCATTGAAGATGCTATGAGGTCCCCACCATCTTTCCCATACCGTCCAAACTCCTCGCTTGCTGACCTTTTTAATCATTTAAAAATTATTCCCCCAGGGTGCCTGGGTGGCTCAGTGGGTTAAGCCTCTGCCTTCAGCTCAGGTCATGATCTCAGGGTCCTGGGATCGAGTCCTGCATCGGGCTCTCTGCTTGGCAGGGAGCATGCTTCCTCCTCTCTCTCTCTCTTTCTCTGCCTATTTGTGATCTCTCTCTGTCAAATAAAAAAATAAAATCTTTAAAAAAAATTATTCCCCCAAAGAACTTCACCTGGTAGACTAAGATAGATGTTTCAACTAGGTACTATAATGACTCTTTCTATGTCTTTATTGTAGAACATCTCTCAGTATTATAATGATCTGTGTCCTCCAGACTACCATAAGTACCCCAGAAATAGAGACCCAGTTTAAATCATTTGCTGTTGTGCATGTGACATGAGAAAAATAACACCCATTCATGTAGAATACATATGTGTTCAAAAGTTTAAAGGAAAAAAGCTTATCTCATAGCCTACTTAGGTGTTTTTTTTTCTTCATGCCAAACTATGCCCAAGACTAATTTTGTGGGTTGCTTTTGTTTCTAACCTAAAGGATACCTAATTCTGGAAAACAAGATGGAATGTAGTAGAACATACTCAGACAGTCACTTGGGGACAGTTAGGGAAGAAGAGGCAATCCAAAAGGTAGCATCTCAGAAGATAAAGCCAAAGCCAGAGAAACTGTTGTTAATCTGTATACGGCAGTCAGCATGGGCCCTTACATGTACATCAGTGGGAAAGACACTGAGTAAATCATATGGGAGCAAATGGGTTTTCAGTGGGACAGAGAACATGCGGAAATTTACTGAGTCAAAGAATAGAGCTTATAAAGAGAAGTCTGCAACCTTAAGAACGGATCATTCAAGGAGTGAAAAACAAAAATGAAAATGAACTTTTGGGACTTCATCAAGATCAAAAGTTTCTGCACAGCAAAGGAAACAGTCAACAAAACAAAGAGGCCACCCATGGAATGGGAGAAGACTTTCACAAGCGACACTACAAAGGGCTGATATCCAAGATCTATAAGGAACTCTTCAAACTCAATACACACAAAACAGATAATCATGTAAAAAAAAATGGGCAGAGGACATAAACAGACACTTCTCCAAAGAAGACATACAAATGGCTAACAGGTACATGAAAAAAATTTTCATCATCATTAGCCATCAGGGAGAGTCAAATCAAAACCACATTGATACCACCTTACACCAGTTAGAGTGGAAAAAATCAACAAGACAATAAACAAGTGTTGGAGAGGATGTGGAGAAAGGGGAACCCTCTTACACTGTTGGTGGGAATGCAAGTTGGTGCAGCTGCTTTGCAAAACAGTGTGGAGATTCCTTAAGAAATTAAAAATAGAGCTACCCTATGACCCTGCAATTGCACTACTGGGTATTTATCCCCAAGATACAGATGTAGTGAAAAGAAGGGCCATCTGTACCCCAATGTTCATAGCAGCAACAGCCAGAGTCGCTAAACTGTGGAAAGAACCAAGATACCCTTCAACAGACGAATGGATAAAGAAGATATGGTCCATAGCTACAATGGAATATTATGCCTCCATCAAAAAGGATTAATACCCAACTGTTGTATCAACATGGATGGGACTGGAGGGGATTATGCTGAGTGAAATAAGTCAAGCAGAGAGTCAATTATTGTATGGTTTCACTTACTTGTGGAAATAACATGGAGGACACTGGGAAATGGAAAGAAGTTGGAGGAAATTGGAAGGGGAGACAAACCATGAGAGACTGTAGACTCTGAGAAACAAATTGAGAGTTTTGGAGTGGAGGAGAGGGGGGAGTTGGGTGAGCCTGGTAGTGGGTATTAAAGAGGGCACATATTGCATGGAACACTGGGTGTGGTGCATAAACAATGAATTTTGGAACACTGAAAAAAATTAAATAAAATTTTAAAAATGCTATAACTATAAAAACTATTGTTGAACATGTTAAAAAAATTATTAGACATCTAATCTAAATTGGCCAAGATGGTAAATTTAGCAGACAATTTTTTTAAAAGATTTTATTTATTTATCTGACAGACAGAGACCACAAGCAGGCAGAGAGGCAGGCAGAGAGAGAGGAAGGGAAGCAGGCTCCCTGCTGAGCAGAGAGCCCAATGTGGGGCTGGATCCCAGGACCCCGGGATCATGACCTGAGCTGAAGGCAGAGGCTCCAACCCACTGAGCCACCCAGATGCCCCTCGTAGACAATATTTAACACCGGAAGTATAAATAGGCTCAAAAACTAGAGAAAAGTGTGGTCAAAGACAAAGAGGAAAACACAGTCTTGATGAATGAACAGATAGGAAATAGGAACTGAAAAATGAAAATTTTCAAAACTAACCAGGAAAACTCTCCTTCTCTCCATGAATGTTAATTTTGAGAGGATTCTCTTTCTCTAATAGTAGAAAACATAACAAAATACGTAACAACTGAGATATTTTCATTATACATATTTTAGTTTCACATTATATTCTTTACCTTCATTGTATTTCTAAGAGAACCATTTCAGGCAGCCTATATTAAAACAATTTGTGTTAAGAATTTTTAGATTTAAATTACAAATATTGGCTGGAAAATTTCAGTTCTATTTTTAAAAAATAAAAAATTTATCTTTTTCTCTAAAGTAGTATACTTTATATGTAATGAAATTTTTTTTTTATCCTATCAAATATAACCTTTTACTTCCAGAGAAATATATTTGATGTCTTTGAGAGAAATATTCTGGGGCCATAAGCAGGAAAACAAAGAAGTTGATTGAGATAAATAAAAATAGCTACTGCTGATTTTAAAGTAATGACAAATTTATAATTTGTCAATTCTAGGTATCAAACCCATTTTCCTCAAAAGGATACCATGAAATATAAAGAAGCTAAGATTACCTCAACAAAAAGTGCCTAATAATTAAACAATATTAGAATTAGCATAGTAAAGTATGCTATGAAGTATTTTAGTAACTTAAGTTCCTATAGTGCACTATAAATATCTATTCCTAGGAAACCTTTAGTAAAAATAATATCACAGGTAAAATTATGCTTTTTAAGAAAAAAATCTCACTGATGTTAATTTATTCATTCAACAGATATCCATTATTGAATACCTAAAATGCTCTTGGCATAGTTGTAGATGCTTATAGACCAAAAAAGACAGAAAAAGATCTCTTCCTTCATGTAGCTTTTATTGTATCATGGAGAGAAAGCAATGATAATAAATATGATAGATTAGTAAAGTAACCTGTTAGTAGTTAATAAGTGACTTTAGGGAAAAGAATAAAGAAAAAAAAGTAAAGCAGAAAAAGAATGATCAAGAGTGCCAAGGTTTTGTGTGTGTTACATCTTCTTACCAAATGAACTGTAGCTATTTTTTCAAACATACTAGTATTTTTTTAAAAAAGATTTTATTTATTTGACAGAGAGAGAGATCACAAGTAGGCAGAGAGGCGGGCAGAGAAAGAGAGGGAAGTAGGCTCCCCGTTGAGCAGAGAGCCCGAAGTGGGGCTTGATCCCAGGACCCTGAGATCATGACATGAGCCAAAGGCAGAGGTTTAACCCACTGAGCCATCCAGGTGCCCCCTACATAGTAGTATTTTAATAAGACATTTTATAGTGCAAAATAATTCCTACATTAAGAGTGCAATATCTAATGTGCTTTGGTGAGTGCTGTAAAGTGTGTAAACCTGGCGATTCACAGACCTGTACCCCTGGGGATTAAAATATATGTTTATAAAAAATTAAAAAAAAAGAAAGAGTGCAATATCTAGGAGAAGGGAGCAAGATGGCAGAGAAGTTGGAGACCTAAATATCCTTGAGTCCCAGGAGTTCAGCTAGATAGTTATTAAGCCATTCTGAACACCTATAAACTCAACAGGAGATGGAAGAGAAGAAGAGCAGCAATTCTAGGAACAGAAAAGCAACCACTTTCTGGAAGGTAGGACATGCAGAGAAATGAATATGATGTGATGAGAAGATAGTCCGTGGGGTCGGGGATGGGGAACTGGCTCCCAGAGAGCAGTGGAGCAGTGGAGCAGTGGAGCAGCGGAGCACAAAATCAGAACGTTTAGAAGTCTGGTCCACTGAGGGATGTCACTACAGGGGCTAACCAGGGGGTGGAGCTCTCCCGGGGACAAGTGTGGTCTCAGGACCCGTGGAATCACAAAAAGACCGGGGGTATCTGAGTGTGGTGAAGCTCCCAGGTATTGGAGCAGGGAAACTGGCTCAAGAGGCAGAGCTGAGGAGTCAGTTCTCAGCTCAGGCTTACCTTAAATCATGATCCAAGGCACAATCAGGCCACTGCTCTTCAAGCAGCAACCCCACAAGTGGCAGATCTCTGGAGACCCCCTCCTTTCTCTTCCAGGAAGAGTGGCACAGGAGTAAACAGCAGGAATCTGCTGGGTTTGAAGACTCCAAACAGGGCTGTGTGCCTGTGATAGAAATGCCCGGTTACAGCCTGGGCGAGCATGGATTGTGGCTGGAGATGAGGAAGATGGGAGGGATTGACAGCTTTTCTCTGAGGGGACACTGAGGAGTGGGGCCCAAGCTCTCAGCTCCTCTACAGAGCGGGAGTTTGGGAGGCTGCCATTTTCATTCCCATCCTCCAAAGCTGTATGGAAAGCATTCAGGGAACAAAAGCTCCTGAGACCAAAACCACGCAGAGTACTTAGCCTGGCTCCAGGCAGAGGCTGTGCAATTCCACCTCAGGCAAAGACATTTAAGAATCATGGCAACAGGGCTCTTCCCCAGGGGATCAGCAAGAACATGGAGTCAAGACCAAGTTTACCAATCAATGAGAACTGGAATACTCCAGAGATAGGAGAAAAAAGCACAAAGAATTCATGGCTTTTTTCCCCATGATTTTGTAGCCTTTCATAGTTAATTTTAAAATTTTTTTAAATTTTTAAATCTTTTTTCTTTCTTATTTTAACCTTTTTAAACTATTTTATCTTATGAACTTTTTTTTAAACTATTTTATCTTATGAAACCTTTTTAAACTATTTTACCTTATGAATACCTTTCTAAAAAATCTTTTTAAATTTTCATTGTTATATTCTATCCCTTCATTGTATTTAACCTTATTTTTTGTATACATATAGATTTTTCTTTCTTTAAAATTTTGGGATACACTTTCTTCTAACAGATCAAAATATACCCTAAATCTAGCACATGGCTTTGTTCTAGTCTTCTGGCTGATCACATTCTTTCTTTTTTTATTCAACCAACCTGTTATCTTATCAATTCCTTTTTTAGAACCTTTTTAAATTTTCATCTTTACATCTTTACAGTCATATTCTATCCCTTCATCATGTTGATCCTTATTATATACATATATATATATAAAATATGTGTGTGTATATGTGTTTATATATACACATATATGTATATATGAATGTATGTATGTGTGTGTGTGTATATATATATATATATATATATATATATATATATATTCTTTCTTTCTTTAAAATTTTGGGATGCAGTTTCTTCTAACAGACCAAAATACACCCAAAATCAAGTGTGTGGCTCTGTTCTACTCACCAGTTTAATATATATATATGTGTATATATATATATATATATATATATACTTTATTTATAATATAATGTATATTATATTATATATTATATTTTGTTATATATTACATTACATATTATTATATATAATATATTACATATTAAATATTATATATAATAATTAGTTATATAATAATATAAATATAATAATTAATAATATATTAATATTTTTATATGTGATTTATATAATATAGATATATATCAGATATAGATATATTTCTCTCTGTATATATATAACATATATAATATATATTTTATATAAATTATACACATTAATATTATATATAATTTATATAATAAACTATAAAAATTTATAAATTTTTAATAATTATTATATTTTTATTATTATAATTATAATTATTATAATTATATTATATATTATATTATTATATTATTGTTATATATTATTATTATTATAATTAAAAATCTTATAAAAATTATAATATATATAATTTATATATAATAATAATATTATTGTATATAACTTATATATAATAATATATTATATATTATTATATATAAGTTATATACAATAATATTATATATAATTTATATAATATTAATATGTATAATTTATATAAAATATATTATATATAATATATATGTTATATATATACACAGCTAGAAATATATCTATATATAATTAGATATCTATATCTAATATCTATCAATCTATCTAAAGTACTTTTTTTCTTTTTTTTCCCTCTTTTCTTCACCCCCTGGTTTCTGGTCTCTTCTGATTTGGTTAGTGTATATTTTTCTGGGTTTGTTGCTACCCTTTTAGTATTTTGTTCTCTTATTCACCTATTCTTACCTGGTAAAATGACAAGGTGGAAAAACTCACCTCAAAAAAAAGAACAAGAGGTAGTACTGATGGCTAGGGACCTAATCAATACAGACATTAGTAAGATGTCAGAACTAGAGTTCAGAATGATGATTATCCTCTCTGCCTACTTGTGATCTCTGAAAAATAAATAAATAAAATCTTTAAAAGAAAAAAGAATGATGATTATCAAGGTGCTAGCTGGGCTCAAAAAAAGCATGGAAGATACTAGAGATTCCTTTTCTGAAGAAATAAAATCCCTTTCTGGAGAAATAAAAGGACTAAAATCTAACAAGTTGAAATTTAAAAAGCTACTAATGAGGTGCACTAAAAAATGGAGTCCCTTACTGCTAGCATAAATGAAGCAGGAAAAATGTATTAGTGATGTAGAAGACAAAATGATGTAGAATAAAGGAGCTGAGAAAAGGAGAGATAAACAACTATTGGAATGCAAGTGGAGAATTGAATTCAAGAGGTAAGTGATACTATAACATGAAACAATATTAGAATAATTGGGATCCCAGAAGAAAAAGAAAGAGAGAGACAGACAGAACGTATTTTGGAGCAAATTATATTGGAGCAAATTTGGTGAAGTGAACAAGCATCAAAATCCAGGATACACAGAGAACTCCCCTCAAAATCAATAAAAATAGGTCCACACCCTGTCATCTAATAGTAAAACTTACAAGTCTTAGTGACAAAGAGAAAATCCTGAAAGAAGCTTGGGACAAGAAGTCTGTAACATACAATGGGAGAAATATTCGATTTGCAGCAGACCTATCCACAGAGACCTGGCAGGTCAGAAAGAACTGGCATGATAAATTCAGAGCACTAAATGAGAAAAAATATGCAGCCAAGAATACTATATCCAGCTAGGTTGTCACTGAAAATAGAAGCAGAGATGAAAAGCTTCCAGGACAAATAGAAATCAAAAGAATTTGCAAACCCCAAACCAACTCTACAGGAAATATCAAAAGGGGTCCTCTTAGCAAAGAGAGAGAATAAAATTAACAGGCCAGAAAAGAAGGAAACAATATACAGTAACAGTCATCTTATAGACAATATAATGACACTAAATTAATATCTTCCAATAGTTACCCTGAATGTAAATGGGCTAATTGCCCCCTATCAAAAGACATAGAGTATCAGAATAGATTAAAAAAAAAAAAAAAAAGACCCACAGATATGCTGTCTGCAAGAAACTCATTTTAGACCACAGGCACTTCCAGATTTAAAGTGAGGGGGTGGAAAACAATTTACCATGCTAATGAACATCAAAAGAAAGCTGGCATGGCAATCCATATATCAGATAAATTAGATTTTAAGCCAAAGACCATAATAAGAGATGAGTAAGGACACTATATCATACTTAAAGGGTCTGTCCAACAAGAAGATCTAACAATTTTAAGTATCTATGCCCCTAACATGGGAGTAACCAATTATATAAACTAATTAATAACAAATCAAAGAAACACATTGACAATAATAAAATAATAAAATAATAGTAGGGGACCTTAACCCCCCCTCACTGAAATGGACAGATCATCTAAGCCAAAAATCTATAAAGAAATAAAGGCTTTGAATCACATATCTATCTACAGATAGATATCACAGACTTATTCAGAACATTCCATCCCAAAGCAACAGAATACACATTCTACTTCAGTGCACATGGAACATTCTCCAGAATAGGTCACACCCTGGGTCACAAATCAGGTCTCAATTAGTACCAAAAGACTGGGTTCATTTCCTGCATATTTTCAGACCATAGGGCTTTGAAACTAGAACTTAATCACAAGAGGAGAGTTGGAAAGAACTCATATATATGGAAGCTAAAGAGCATCCTACTAAAGAATAAATGGGTCAACCAGGAAATTAAAGAAGAATTTAAAAAACTTATGGAAACAAGTGAAAATTCAAACACAAGTGTTAAAATCTATGGGACACAGCAAAGGTGGTTCTGAGAGGAAAGTATTTAGCAATACTAGCCTTTCTCATGAAACAAGAAAGGTCTCAAGTACACAACCTAACCCTACACCTAAAGGAGCTGGAGAAAGATCAACAAATAAAGCTTAACCCCAGCAGGAGAAGAGAAATAATAAAGATCAGAGCAGAAATCAATGAAATAGAAACCAAAAGAACAGTAGAACAAATTAGTGGAACTAGGAGCTATTTCTGTGAAAGAATTAATAAGAGTGATAACCCCTGGCCAGACTTATCAAAAAGAAAAGAGAAAGAACCCAAATGAATAAAATCATGAATGAAAGATGAGTGATCACAACCAACACCAAAGAAATACAAACAATTATAAGAACATATAATAAGCAACTATATACCAGTCGATTTGACAATCTGGAAGAAATGGATCCATTCCTAGAGACATATAAACTACCAAAACTGAACCAGGATGAAATAGAAAACCTGAACAAACCCATAACCAGTAAGGATATTGAAGCAGTCATCAAAAATCTCCCAACAAACAAGAGCCCAAGGCCAGACAGCTTCCCAGGGGAATTCTACCAAACATTTAAAGAATTAATACCAATTCTCCTGAAGCTGTTCCAAAAAATATAAATGGAAGGAAAACTTCCAAACCCATTTTATGAGGCCAACATTACCTTGATCCCAAAACCAGACAAAGACCCCACCAAAAAGGAGAATTACAGACCATTATCCTTGATGAACATGGATGCAAAAATTCTTACCAATATACTAGCCAACAGGATACAACAGTACATTGAAAGGATTATTCACCACACCCAAGTGGGATTTATTCCAGGGCTTCAAGGTTGGTTCAACATCTGCATATCAATGTGATATAATACATTAATAAAAGAAAGAACAAGAACCATATGATATTCTCAATATTTGCTGAAAAAGCATCTGACAAAGTACAGCTGACAAAGTACAGCATCCTTTCTTGATTAAGTCTTCAAAGTGTAGGGATAGGGGTGCCTGGGTGGCTCAGTGGGTTAAGCCGCTGCCTTCAGCTCAGGTCATGATCCCAGCGTCCTGGGATCGAGTCCCACATCGGGCTCTCTGCTCAGCGGGGAGCCTGCTTCCTCCTCTCTCTCTGCCTGCCTGTCTACTTGTGATTTCTGTCTGTCAAATAAATAAAATCTTTAAAAAAAAAAAGTGTAGGGATAGAGGGTACATACCTCAATATCAAAGTCATGTATGGAAAACCTACAGCAAATATCATTCTCAATGGAGAAAAACTGAGAGCTTTTCCGCTACGGTCAGGAACACAGCACAGATGACTACTATCACAACTGCTGTTCAACAAAGTTGTAGAAGTCCTAGCCTCAGCAATCAGACAACAAAAATAAATTAAAGGCATTCAAATCAGCAAAGAAGAAGTCAAACTATCACTCTTTGCAGATGATATGATACTTTATGTGGAAAACCCAAGAGACTCCACTCAAAATCTCCTAGAACTTATACAGGAATTCAGTAAAGTGTCAGGATATAAAACCAATGCACAGAAATCAGTTGCACTTCTATACACCAATAGCAAGACAGAATAAAGAGAAATTAAGGAGTTGATCCCATTTACAATTGCATCCAAAACCGTAATATACCTAGGAATAAACCTAACCAAAGAGGCAAAGAATCTGTACTCAAAACTATAAAGTACTAATGAAAGAAATTGAGGAAGACACAAAGAAATGGAAAAAGGTTCCATGCTTATGGATTGGAAGAACAAATATTGTGAGCATATCTATGCTACCTAAAGCAATCTACACATTTAATGCAATCCCTATCAAAACACCATCAGGTGGGGTTATGGACATTGGGGAGGGTATGTGCTATGGTGAGTGCTGTGAAGTGTGTAAACCTGGTGATTCACAGACCTGTACCCTAGGGGATAAAAATATATTATATGTTTATAAAAAAATAAAAATTAAAAATTTTTTTTAAAAAAACACCATCAGTGTTTTCAAAGAAATGGAACAAATTATCTTAAAATTTCTATGGAACCAGAAAAGACCCCGAGTAGCCAGAGGAATGTTGAAAAAGAAAACCAAAGTTGGTGGCATCACAATTCCAGGCTTCAAGCTCTATTACAAAGCTGTCATCATCAAGACAGTATGGTATTGGCATAAAAACAGACAGATAGATCAGTGGAAGAGAATAGAAAGCCCAGAAATGGACAATCATCTCTTTGGTCAACTAATCTTCAACAAAGCAGGAAAGAATGTCCAATGGGGAAAAGGCAGTCTCTTCAACAATTGGTGTTGGGAAAACTGGACAGCCACATGCAGAAGAATGAAACTAGACAACTTCCTTACACCACACATGAAAATAGACTCAAAATGGATGAAAGACCTCAATGTGAGACAGGAATCCATCAGAATCCTTGAGAAAAACATAGGCCTCTTTGACCACAGCTACAGCAACTTCTTCCTAGAAACTTCGTGAAAGGCAAGGGAAGCAAGGGCAAAAACGAACTATGGGGACTTCATTAAGATCAAAAGCTTTTGTATAGCAAAGGAAGCAGTCAACAAAACCAAAAGACATCTGACAGAATGGGAGAAGGTACTCGCAATGACATATCAGATAAAGGGCTAGAATTCAAAATCTATAAAGAACTTATCAAACTCAACATCCAAAGAATGAAGATTCCAATCAAGGAGTGGGCAGAATACATGAACAGACATTTATGCAAAGAAGACATCCAGATGGCCAACAGACACATGAAAAAATGCTCCACATCCCTCACCATCAGGGAAATATGAATCAAAACCACAGTGACATACCACCTCACACCAGTCAGAGTGGCTAAAATTAACAAGTCAGGAAATGACAGATGTTGGTGAGGATGAAGAGAAAGGGGAACGCTCCTACACTGTTGGTGGGCATGCAAGCTGGTGCAGTCACTTTGGAAAATAGTATGGGTTCCTCAAAGAGTTCAAAATAGTCCTATCCTATGACCCAGCAACCACACTACTGGGTATTTACCCTAAAGATACAAATGTAGTGATCCGAAGGGACATGTACACCTGAATGTTTATAACAACAATATCCACAATTGCCAAACTATGGAAAGAACCTAGATGTCCATCAACAAATGAATGGATAAAGATGTGACTGATACACACACACACACACACACACACACACACACGAATACTATGCAGCCATCAAAAAAAAAAAAAAAAAAAAACCAGAATCTTGCCATTTGCAACGATGTAGATGGAACCAGAGGGTATTATGCTAAGCAAAATAAGTCAATAGAGAAAGACAATTATCATATGATCTCTCTGATATGAGGAATTTGAGAGGCAGGGCAGGGGTCATGGGGGAAGGAAGGGAAAAAAATAAACAAGATGGGACCAGGGTGCAAGACAAACTGTAAGAGACTCTTAATCTCAGGAAACAATCTGAGGATTGCTGGGGGGTGGGGAGGAAGGATAGGGTTGCTGGGTTATGGACATTGGAGTCAGTATGTGCTATAGTGAGTGCTATGAATTGTGTAAGACTAATGACTCACAGACCTGTACCCCTGAAGCACATAATACATTATATATTAATTTAAAAAGAAAGAATGCAATATCCATTCATAACCTCTGACCCAAAGTTTATTACAGAGTAAACAAACATTCCTTTTAATTGCCATCCCTTTCAGAATTTCAGTTAAACAAAGTTCAATTCTTCATACCTTACTTATCATAAGACATAATTTTAAGAGCAATTCAATGAAGAAGTTACAGGAAATACATAAATTACTTTTCTGTGTATCTTTTTTCAGTAGAATAGAATTTTCACATAAAGCTAGAATTCTATCGCCAGTTATTTTTCGATGCAGGAAACCAGAGAATCCTGACATCATCTACTTAAAGGTTAAAAGTAAAAAGTTAACCTTGTACTGAAGAATATCTTGTGATTATAATTTATAATCATATAGTTTATATGTATAAATTCCCCAGATTTATTATTGATTTCTCTTATAACCTATTGGTTAATGCTGAAATTTAAAAATGTTCAATAGCTATAGTTTAGTGCCTTAATTTTTCCTATCATTTTTAGTAATTTTTACTTATTTTTAATTTTTAGTACTGCTTAATTGTAAAACTGAGTAGACTTTGAAGCACTTCAGCATAAATATCCCTGCTTCAAGGTTAGTATTGGTTCACGGATTCAAAATAGCCAATAACGGGGGTATAGTTCAATGTGCCCTGGGAATAGTCATTTGCTTGTTGAAAGTCAGCTTCCGTTACCAAAGAATCCAGTCCTTTTGAGAAAAAGCCGTTGTACCTGCAACAGTGACAGTTCAGTGAAATGGTCATACTTTTAAGACCTTTGACCCAGAGGGCACCTGATCCAAAACCACTCCTCTCTCTGTACAGGTTCAATAAGTCAGACACCAGTATTTTCTGCTCTCCACAGCCCCGAGTGGTCAGATGGTCTCTCGAGGAAGATTGGACACTAAATATTTTTTTAAAGATTTTATGTATTTATTTGACAGAGAAAGAGAGAGATCACAAGTAGGCAGAGAGGCAGTCAGAGAGGGGGTGGGAAGCAGGCTCCCCATTGAGCAGAGAGCCTGATGCGGGGCTCAATCCTGGGACTCTGAGACCATGACCTGAGCCGAAGGCAGAAGCTTAGCCCACTGAGCCACCCAGACGCCCCTAACATTTTTTTTAAAAAACATTTTTAGTCCAACATAAAAGGACTGAATAGTACTTCTACTATCATTAAAAGCTTCTGAAATTTCATAATGGAAATCTTTGAGAGTACAAAAGAAATCATATTATATTAGATAGTACACTAAGAACACAGAAAAGCGAAACGCCTGACATCTCAAACAAATAACCCGCTGACAATGTGGCCTCCTCCCACCTTGCTGCATGTCCCTCACTACGCCCTACCCCCCTTGAGGTGTTTATGCTTGTTTATCTGGTTTTAATTTTGCCTTCTTTTACACCTATTAATAATACTAATTAAACAGCACAATAAAGAGGGTGAAAGGGTGATCAGGTAAATAGACACTGAAATGTAACACAGCAGGAGGTTTGGGGTAACTAGAAATCCTAGGCTATACCTCTCAGACTGATGGACAAAATGACATTATCCTTGACAGCGTGGTCAGAGAAACACACCCATGTTCCTCATTCTCCTGTCACTTTTCACTTCACTGGAAACAAGTGTGAGTTTAACTTGCCAACTCAAGTTAAACCTCTAAAGGCTTCTGCCAAAATCATGAATTTTAATTACCCTCACATTTATTTTGAGAATTCCTTTAAAAACAGGGAAAACTCTCGAGTGGCTGGCAAGGTACTCATTGTGTTGCCCACAAGGTACAAAAAGTTCAAGAACCATTTTATCTTCTTCATCCCATCTCCAGTTTTGCAAGGAATTCCACATGTACAAAATCAGTCCCTTAAAATGAATTGGACAGGGCGCCTGGGTGGCTCAGTGGCTAGGCCACTGCCTTCGGCTCGGGTCATGATCTCAGGGTCCTGGGATCGAGTCCCGCATCAGGCTCTCTGCTCAGCGGGGAGCCTGCTTCCTCCTCTCTCTCTCTCTGCCTGCCTCTGCCTCTCTGCCTACTTGTGATTTCTCTCTGTCAAATAAATAAATAAAATCTTAAAAAAAAAAAAATGAATTGGACAGGGCAAGAAACTTAGGCGGCAAACAAGACTAGAAGTTGGTTGGGTGGGATCAGACAGCTTCTCACCTCTCCCAGCAAGAGACGGCTGCTCAAAAGGGTGCCAACAAATTTAGGTTCAAATGCAAGCTCCTTGTAGCTTTGGCCATCACTCTAAATGTAATCAATGGCCTCTCTCTCACTGTTCCCATGGAAATGTGTACCTCCAGAGAGTCTTTGGTCTTCTCTCTTCTACTAAATTGTCATCAGCTTTAGTTCAGGGATAATATTTCATTCTCTAACTCTTGCAGTCAGTGTAGTCCTTTTCACACAGAAGACAATAAACAGGGGCACATGGGTTGTTCAGTTGTTAAGCATCTGCCTTTGGCTCGGGTCATGATCCCAGAGTTCTGGGATTAAGCCCTGTATCAGGCTCCTTGCTCAGTGGGAAGCCTGCTTCTCCCTCTACCCCTGTTTGTGTTCCCTCTCTCGTTGTGTCTCTCTCTGTCAAATAAATAAATATTTTTTAAAAAAAAGAAGAAGAAGAAGACAGTAAATAAAAGTTTAGTTAGTTAAAAATGGTGGATTAGAGGACCCTGACCTGAGGAGTCCCCAGGCACCAAATGTTCCCATATTGCTCTTTAAAAAGGCTGATTCTTGGGGTGCCTGGGTGGCTCTGTGGGTTAAGCTGCTGCCTTCAGCTCAGGTCATGATCTCAGGGTCCTGGGATCGAGTCCCGCATTGGGCTCTCTGCTCAGCAGGGAGCCTGCTTCCTCCTCTCTCTCTCTCTCTGCCTGCCTGCCTCTCTGCCTACTTGTGATCTCTCTGTGTCAAATAAATAATAAAATCTTAAAAAAAAATAAAAAGGCTGATTCTTATCCTCTGCAGAAGAAACAAAATACCAATTATTTTCTGGTAAGAAAAAATATATATAGTTTCAGCACCTTGCCTAGGAATTGTAAGACACTAAGCCACATACAGCACTTGGATGTTATAAAACTACATGAAATATGCCCGCCTTTTCTCTGCCGAAGAATCTAGTCTGCATAGTTCATTCCAAACATGTATTAATCACTCGTCGTATTCTAAAGGTACTTTTCTCAAAATGTGTGCACATAATTCATTCTAGTTTTAAAAGACTTACACATAAAGATAGACTACAAAAGGTACCCAGACAAGTTTTATGTTTAATCACAACTTAAATGAAGGTAAATTTAAAATGTAGGTATTAGATTAAAATATATAGCTTTGACTCTGTATCAACAAAATCCCAGGCACTGGGCTGAATTGTTTAGGTATGTAAGAGCATATATTCTCTCAATAAGCTGGAACTCGCAGGGTATGTGGTAGCTTACTTAGTTGAGCATCTGACTCTTGATTTTGTCTGGGGTCATCATCTCAGGGTTACGAGATAGGGTCCTCTGGGAAGCTCCTTGCTCTGTGCCTTCTCAGGCAGCTTGGGATTCTCCCCTCTGCCTCTGCCCTCTGTCTGCAGTGTACTCACTCTCTGTCCTTCTAAAAAATAAAAATAGAAGGTCCCTGGGTGGCTCAGTGAGTTAAGCCTCTGCCTTTGGCTTAGGTGATGATCTCAGGGTCCTGGGATCGAGCCCCGCATCGGGCTCTCTGCTCAGCGGGGAACCTGCTTCCCTCTCTCTCTTTGCCTGCCTCTCTGCCTACTTGTGATCTCTTTCTGTCAAATAAATAACTAAAATCTTTTAAAAATAATAAAAAATAAAAATAGAAATAAGTTGAATTTTGCTTTACCCTAAGTCAAGAAAATATTTAAGTGACAACCCAAGGTTCCTCACCTTTACGGGGTAATGAGAAACTAAGTTCCTAAAGGAAAATCATTCCTTCTTGAAGCAGTTTTGATGAATTAATCAATGAAGAAATTAAACGGTTTTGGGAAATTTAGCTTACCAGGAAGACACGTTATTTTATAAATTATTTGAACACAGTGTTTCGCAGGTGGGGGAGGAAGGCAATGTGAAGCAGCAGGGATGATAACCTGTTTTCAGAAATCAGTAACAAGTTTCCTTTTTTTTTCCCCTTAAGATTTTATTTATTTATTTGACAGAGAGCTAGAGAGCATGAGGAGGGGCAGAGGGAGAGGGATAAACAGGCTCTCTGCTGAGCAGGGAGCATGATGCAGGGCTCGATCCCAGAACCCTGGGATCATGACCTGAGCTGAAGGCAGACGCTTAACTGACTGAGCCACCCAGGCGCCCTTAGTAGCAAGTTTCTATCCATACACAACTGCTCTTATAAACTCAAAGCAGAGAAGGGGAAGACATTTTTGTTATGGATAATGGGCGCAAAGAAAAATATTTTTATGTTTAAAACACACACACACATACACAGATAAGCTTATCCCCGAGAGAAGTGGCATAAAGCAAAGGGCCTTCGTGGGATCCATGATGGATATGGTCTTGCTAAGTCTGCAGATGGCCACAGTGAACACGTCTGGACATTCAAGTATCTAACTGACGAGGGAGTGCTCCAAAGACGATAGGGATAGAAACAGCGCACATGAGTCAAGTGAGTGTGTCTACTAATCTATTTAGAGAGAAAGGGCTCCAGCTCCAGAGTCCATCACCAGTAGTAAACCAGGTGAGGGCGCATTTCCATGGATCCTAGTCCCTGAACCCAATACTAGACAAGGATCACAGAAGTCAGAAAGGAGACATGAATAGAAGGAAAAGGAAGAACAGTCACCTACAGAGGACCTGATCTGTGCCTTATAAGATATAATGAAGGGGTGCCTGGGTGGCTCAGTTGTTAAGCGTCTGCCTTCAACTCGGGTCATGATCCCAGGGTCCTGGGTACAAGCCCTGCATCAGTTCAAGCCCTGCAAAGGCCTGCTTCCCCCTCTCCCATTCCCTCTGCTTGTGTTCACTCTCTCGCTGTGTTTCTCTCTGTCAAATAAATAAAATCTTAAAAAAAAGAAAAGATATACTGAAAAAGCAGCATTTTATAAGCAGTAATATTATTGTATATTTTTTTCATTACAGAGTTTTTAACCTAATATAGTAACTAACTGTTGAGAAAATACCCAAGTTTTAGAGATAGGCATGTATGTTGGTATCCCTGTGAACTATCAAAGGAATCTGTATATTTTTGCTCTTCAACTTATCTCCTGATACTGTTAGAAAGGACAATAAACAAGCCCTCTCACAATAATGCTTTGCTGTCTCTGCCAGCAACAGATCCCAGAGGGAAAAGATCTTATGATCCCCAATCCTGGAAAGACATAGAGCAAAGTTGAAAAGCTGTACCTCTTCTTAAGTTAATAGTTCATAAAATTTACACAGTTAATAAAAATATTGATGTGTGTGATGTGAGCCCTTTCTTTATCCCTATTTACACATATTTTATAGGTTTAAAAAAAATGAAGTAGGAAAAAAAAAAATTCCCCAACAGTCACCTTTCTTCTATCAACCCAATGAAGTGAAAACAGGTCCTGCCAGGGTATACGTCCCACTGTTTCATCGTTATTTAATTATTCAGTGACTCATCAAGTTCTCATTTAGTCAGAGAATTATAAAAAAGCAATCATCATGAAATCAACACTGAGGATAATCGGGACCAAGGGGCAGGATTGAGAAAAGTTACATGGCTGTTTTTCGTCTTTGCTGGCTCCTCAGCCTCACATTCTGGATGGTGGTCAGGAATCACTCACCAGTGAGAATGATGAAGAATTTTCAAGATGTGTTGATGAAACATTGGAAGAGTCTCAGTTTACCTCTGCCTGCTGGCATGTTTCTGCATCTGCTTACGGTCTTTATGACAAAGAAGGTTATTTTAAAATCAGAAGGCAGCTTTAGAAACACTGTGGCAATGAAAACGAAGGACTCTGCAGAGCAGACAGCAGGCATAATCGTGACTGTGTCCTGGTAGAGGCACCAATCAAGCAATTCACCTAGAGTGATGCATTAGGAAGCACTGGGAGTCAAGCACGAAACCCAAGAATCTCAACTACTACTTTTAAGAAGCCCACGTGCCTGAAAACATTGGCTACTGGCAGGTAACCAGAAGTACAACTAGGGAGACACAGAACTAACTAAGGAGCAGCCTGAGAGGGGCAGTGAAAGCCAGGACAGAAAGGGGAGCGCCTTGCTGCTGGTGCAAGTGTCTGGCTCAGAGGCTTGCCTCTCCACTTCCTCCTTCCCGTGACAGTGAATGAAAACAAAGATAAATGAATGTGTGAGCATAAAGAGAATTGGAGGTGGTCAGGGGGCTATTAGAGCCCATTAATTTCCTGCAACTGTCAAAGTATACATGGAAATATGCTAATGAAAATGAAATCTGCCAGGGAGTTAAATGGAGATGAAAGGAATGTCCGGGTGGCTCAGTCGGTGAAGCGTCTGCCTTCGGCTCAGGTCATGATCCCAGGGTCCTGGGATTGAGTCCCACATCGGGCTCCTTGCTCAGTGGAGAGCCTGGTTCTCCTTCTGCTTGCCACTCCTCCTGATTGTGCTCTCTGACAAATAAACAAAATTCTTAAAAGAAATTTAAAAATAAAAAATAAATAAAATGGAGATGAACACCAAACTCCCCGGTAGAACCCCAGACCTTCTTAAACTCAGTGCATGCATCACAGAGCACAGGACAGAGAAGAGCAAAATCAAACACAAGTTTTCATTTTGTGTCTTCCTATAGAGCAAATATGCCACCAAGTACCCACAGCTTACCTCCCTCTTTCATCCTAAGCCTCTAAACTTCTCGTAAAGATCTGTAAAAAGCTGCCTGGAAAAAGCTATAGTCCTTTTGTGGGTGCGGATATCCCAGAAGAAGTCCTCATTCTGGCATTTGGGGACCTCCCCATTTACAAGGCCATTCTCTGACTCCAATCACATAACCTATTAGTCAACAAGACCTACTCAGAGCAAGACAGACAGACATTACCCTCAGCCTTCTCATTCAGGGCAGAGTCCAAATGAGCAAAGCACATGTACATGTAGAACAGAAAACCATACCTGATACTTTATATCATCACAGTTTTGGGGTTTTTTTTTCCTTTTTGGTTAAGATTTTATTATTTTTAAATAATTTCTATACCTAACGTGGAACTCAAACTTACAACCATGCTCTCCCAAAGGAGCCAGCCAGTTGCCCCATTTTGTGCTTGTTTTTGTTTTTAAGATATTATTATCACGAATTTTTATTCTTAAATTTGAACAAAAAGCCACTGATCACTGGCCATTTGAAGATACCCAGCAACAAAGCACAGTAAGAAAAACAAAAGTGATCTTGATAAACAAGTAATTTAACAATGAAAAGAGACTTTTTAAAAATGTAGTAAGCTGCCCAGATTCTGGTTTATCTTATCATATAAGTCTATTCCATCAGGTCTAGAAATGAAATGTTCCAAATTAGAATAGGAATTAACACACTCGAAAATGTCTGCCTTCCAATGAGAATGTCATGACTGAAAGTTTGGCAGATTTAGGTATTTAAGAAAGGGAAACTTTTTTTTAAGAAAAATCAAGGGTTTTATTTTTTTAATTTTTTTATTTTTCTAAGACTTTTATTTATTTATTTGAGAGACAGAGCACAAGCAGGGGGAGCAACAGGCAGAGGAGAGAGAGAAGCAGACTCCCCGCTGAGCAGGAGGCCTCATGCAAGACTCAATCCCAGCCCCAGGATCATGACCTGAGCCAAATGTAGATGCTTAACCTACTGAGCCACCCAGGTGCCTCCAAATCAAGGGTTTTTATGGAGGGCACATATTGCATGGAGCACTGGGTGTGGTGCATAAACAATGAATTTTGAACACTAAAAAAAAAAAAAAAGTAAAATAAAATTCAAAAAAATATATCAAGGGTCTTAAATAACATTTTTACCAAATTTTTAAACCAAATTTAAAAGGAATTATACTTTGCTCTGATTTTCAAGCAGTAGTGTAAGAGAAAGTAAAATTCACCTGATTTGTACACTTGAAACATACAAAATGGAATCCTGGCACACAGCAAAGTTTTGCAGTAGAGCACACATGACAACAATGTCCAGTACTTCCTGCTTTTCTACAGTTAGTTGCAATCCATAGGCTATGTTGATAGCAAAAAAGGAAATGTGTTTGTGTTACGTATTTATATTAATTTCCTAGAATTGGGGGCATTTATTGTCTATTTGCTCTAGAACAAAATCTCAGCTCTTGGAGGCCACTCAAATGGTCTTAACCATTTGATGTTCTCATAACACAGGGCTTACTTTTTCAAATCCACCATGAGAATCTCCCTTCTGACTCAGATAGCGAAATTCAGTTGGAAGGCAGACTGTGCCATCATCTTCATGGTTGTCTCCTTGTATTCACTAGCCCTGACCTCACTCAAGGCAAAGAGATTATACACAGCACATATACTAGGGCGGGGGTGGGGGACCTTGGTGTCATCAGATAACTCTGCCAACCTCATTATTTAAAAGTATGTATCGGGAGCGCCTAGGTGGCTCAGTTGGTGAAGCATCCGCCTTTGGTTCAGATCATGATCTCGGGGTCCTGGAATCGAACCCCACATTGGGCTCCCTGCTCAGCGGGAAGCCTGCTTCTCTCTCTCTCCCTCTGCCCTGTTCCCCCTGCTTATGCTCTCTCACTGGGTCAAATAAGTAAATAAATAAATACAATCTTAAAAAAAAAAAAAGTGTGTACCAGTTCAGCATAGTGACTCGTTTCTAAAAGATCAAGTAAGAACAACAACAAAAATAACTTGACAGTAGACACACCTGCCAAACACTGCCTCAACCAACAAGGAAGGCTTATAGCACCAGGAGTTCATGGGCAGGTCCTGTCCCCCTAAGAATGATGTGATGTGCGCATTTCACTCTTGGGGCATCCTTCCTCAGGTCTCTTAATTCCCATGTAATCCTGAGGAGAACCATGGTACACTGTCCTCAATAACCAATGGCCATCATATATAATGTCATATATAACGGTCAATAACCAAAACTGTCAAGGTCTCTGAAAACCAGGAAAAATGAACCAATGCTCACAGACCAAAGGAAAATAAAGAAACACAAGGAGTCAGTTCAATTGTTGTAACCTGTCCTAGAAGCTCAAACAGGAAAGGGACAGACATCAGTCTAACACAAATAAAGTCTCGTGTTCAGTTATTAGAAACATTGGTTTCTTATGTGTGACCAGCAGACAGTGATAATGTAAGATGTTAAGAGTAGTGAGAATGTATTGTCTTTGCCACACTTCTGTAAATCTGAAACTCCAAACAAATTCAAATAAAAAATCTGATGTTAGTCACTAGTAATTTACATCTGACATAGTAGAGAGGCAAAGGAAACTGCTTAAAGCCGACAGGAGGTATGCATAAGAATATTAGGTTAAAATATATATGCATATGAAATATATACCTGTATGATCAACAGAAGAGATAACCATCACTTGAGGAGAAAGATGGAGAGGGGTTGGGCACAGTTAAGTGCCCATACAAGGTTATCTGTAGTCATTTGTAAAGGGATGGAACTGCTTTGGAAATTAGTCTGGCAGTTTCTACCACATCTCTGTGAATGGACTACTTAAGACCTAGTAATTCCATCTATACTAATAAACCTCAGAGAAACCGGTGCCTTTGTTCACTAGAAAGATACACAACACTTGTTTGAAGCAACCCCATTTGTCACCGTCCAAAGGGCGAACCACATAGATGTCCACTGACATTAGAATGGATGCAAAATTTTTATCAACTTCAAAAACAAACCAAACTCATCTGTTGCATGAGAAGTCAGAACAGAACTGACTTTCAAAGGGAGGGAGAAGGGAGGAAAGCAAAATACAAAGAGTGCTCCTCGAGAATGGGTAATGTTGTGTTTCTTCATTTGCTGGTTACAGGAGTTCGGTCACTTTGTGAATTCATTTTGATGTTCAGGTAGGATATGCATACTTTTAAAAAAACTTTTTTTTTTTTTTTTATAGTTTGGAGTTTAGGAATTGGGGTGGGAGACAAAGGAGCAGCTGTGTTGTTTTAACAGGCATGGTCAGACATGTTCAACTACTTCATTTTTCAAACCTGCGTTTTAAAATTTGCATTTTCAACAGAGGCCAGGCTATCTGATTTAACTTTTTATCTACAGCATAAAACATGCTGTCTACTGGATACTAGGTACGCACTGAACATACAGGGGATGAGGGCAAGAGTGCAGGAAGGAAGGAAGAAGCGACTTCAGAGCTACAGGAGAGCAAACCAAGAGCTCTGAGAACACCAAGTGGTTTCCCTGGAGACCCAAAAATCATAGGTATATCTCATTAATCTGGAAAATAAACATCCATTTTTATTTGACTTAAAGATATGAAGGGAACCATTACAAACCTGTTAGAATGACCCGAAGCTGGAAACATAGACACCATCATGTGGGGCCAACAGCATGTGTCCACACAAACTCTCACTCGCAGCTGGTAGGGAGGCAAAAGTCGAGAGCCGCTTTTGCAAACACTTTGCCAGGTTTTTACAAAACTAAAGCTATCCTCATGTATGATCCAGCAAACGCACACCTTTATGGTCACCCCAAGCAGCTGAAAATTCATGTCTTCTGCACACAGATGTTTACAGCAGCTTTATTCACAATTGCCAGACCTTGGAAGCCACCATGCATCCTTTGGTGGGTGAATTAATACAAAATTGTCATTACCAGACAAGACAATGTTATTTGGTGCTTTCAAAGAGAAAGGACAAAGCTATCCTGGCCTGTTTAGACACAGAGGCAACTTCAACACTTATTACTAAGTACAAGAAGCTGATCTGAAAAGCCAATCACATGCACTGTAAGACACCAACTCTATTACAGTCTGGAAAAGGCAAAACTATGCAAACTAAAGCATCAGTGTTGGCCCCAGGGTGGTGAATGTGCAGGGAGGAGGAGGCAGGGGTGGGGGTGGGCGATGATGAAGCAGACTGCAGATGGTTTTCAGGGCTGAGAAAATAGTCTGTATGATACTATATGGTGGATCTACGTAATTTAACATTTGTCCAAAGCCAGAGAATGTAGAACACCATAAGGGAACCCTAAGGTAAACAATGATGCACGAAGATTCATCCTGGATAACAAGGAAGTAATTATCAATACTATCCTGGTGAGTGCAATTAGGAAAGGGGAACAGGCTATGCCTGAGTGTGGGCAGGGGTGGGGAGGTGGGGGAGGAATGTGGGAAATCTTGATCTCCAGCTCAATTTTGTTGTAAATCAAAAACTGCTTGGGGGCACCTGGGGGGGGGGGCCTGGGATCAAGCCCCACATTGGGCTCCCTGCTCATTGGGAAGCCTGCTTCCCTTCCTCTCTCTCTGCCTGCCTCTCTGCCTACTTGTGATCTCTGTCTGTCAAATAAATAAATAAACTTAAAAAAAAAAACAAAAAAACAAAAACTGCTTGAGGAAATCACGTCTTGAGTAACTCCTGTAGAAAATAAGGCCAAAAAGGGTATGAAGAAGACTTAGGAAAGGCACGAAAACTGAAGGTGAACAGAATCAGTGAGTTAAAACTTCTTGGATTTTACAACTCAAACAGACTTAAACCTCATCGTGTGATATTTAGGCTTTAAAAAACTCCTAATATATATGAAGTCAAACACTGGAACAAGTTATCAAAGGTAACTTCTCTCCAGCATCTGTGAAAGAACACAACTCCTTTGCCTTCAGGGGCTTTAAAGTGGCTCTATTCTCTTGAGTACATGGGCCACAGAGACTCTATTTTCTGTGTAAGCTTGTCTCTCAGATTTGTGCCATTTGGTTGAAAAACCAAAAAATCTACTTGCTGGCATTTTAATAACTATATCCTAAAACACTCACCTATTTTTCCCCCATACACAGAAGTTAAGGAGAGACCACAGAAAGAGCCAGACCATTCCAGATTCATAGATGGCAGTTCTAATAGGCAAGGGAGGTAACAAGGCAGCTCCAAGATGGGGAGGTATCCACATCCACCTGCCCAAATCTTCATAGTTTGTATGTATGTACATATGTACATATGCATGTATCTAGGTGCGTGTACATATAATACACACACACACACACACACACACACACACACACAATCATGTATACCATCAGGGTCTCAAGATCTTACTCTCTCAAGGCAGCTATGACAACACTGCTGGAACTCCATTCCAAGGGCAGGGAGGGAACAAGGGGCTTCCAATTGCCCAGAACCAGCTGTGGAGTCAGTCATTGTTGTCTTCATGACCTCCTCTAACATGTACTTGCTATTCCCAAACCTGGGCTGTTACCAGTCTTGACTGAAAAATTCCATCTTTATGTCATAGGTTTCTATCTGAGCTCATCTCATTCTACCAACTGTGAATGGCACCTACAATCTGGCTGATTCTACATTCTCGATCTCTGGCAGAAATGTCACCTTGTTGATGGTGCAAATGTCCCACGTACAATGATCCCAGAAATCTATTTACTGTCTACTGATTATTTTTTCAATGACCATAGTTTATTTTAGAATAGAGGCTCAGGAAGAGAGGGTTTGGGGTCTGGTTGGCACCTGGGTGTAGAAGTGTGGACAAGTCCACTCATCTCCCTAAACCTTGGTTTTCTCAACAGTAAAATCAGAGTATTAACACAACAGTCTGTTTCTTAGTCTAAGTGCCATTGATGCATTTTCATTTTCAAGGGTGAAACATCAACTGTTCTGATAAATATGGCTGATACCACAAGGGACCTTGCTCCAGTCTTATCATCCAAATAAACCAGTTCCCAAGCTTGGTTATAAAAGCAGGTCTGTTCTGCTTCATGGTGGTTCCAAAGCTTCATCATTTGGAAACAAAATTTCAATGACTTTTCCCCTTCCCAAGGCCTCTTGCTACATCTGAACTTCCCTTCTCCCCCACCTCTCCAGTGAGATCTGTGGTTCTACAGAGTATCTTTTGAAGGAAAAGGAAAGTATCACAGTATCACGTGAAAATGAATATCACTTAACTTCCTACCTTTGAACACTCTAGCTTCTTGGACTTTGGCCCTTCATTTGAAAACTTTCCTTTACATTCTCCTAAACAGTCGTTTAAAATTTCGAAAATCGGTGTTTTGCTCCCAAGTAAAAACTCCACTGATGGACGTTTCAGATTATACTCATAAACTACAATATCAGGTTAAAAATAAATCCAGAATGGTAAAGCTTATTAATTTTAGCTACTAGGAATGCATATATTTTTTATCCTTTTTTTTTTTTTTTCTATTTGATGGGTCTAGTTAGGTAACTTTCCTCAAGTTTCACAATCAGATGGAAGTTCATTATTTCCAAAAGAGTAAAAGGGAAAATAAAAAACATCACCAATGAAAGCAACTGTATTCATAACTTTGGTAGATAACTTAGGAGAACTGAATATTTATAAAAGGCAACATAACGATGAGCAAAAAAGGAAGGTGCTTCTACTCCTACAAAATATAGGTCCTTGAGTCAGTCACTTCCCTAATCTTCAGTGCCCCCATCTGTTAAATGGGTATTATTAATTCCATCCACACAGAGTTGTGGAGGAGTTAAAATGTCAGCTCTGAACCCTGTTACACTCTATAAACCTCTAAGGGCGTTAGACCTAAGTATACACTTAAGAGCTGGGATGAAAATCAGTAAGTTTTGCTCCCAGCTACTTAAAGCCAGTCCTCCAACACATCTGGGCCTCTGATTCCCCACCTATGAAAGAGGGTGCTCTATCAGACAATGTGATTTCTCCATCAACAATGGAATTTTAGAAGTGAGTAATTGTGAACTGGGTAAATTTGCGATTTGATGAGTATTTCAGTCTGGATGAAATGAATGTCTTGGTCTCACAGAGCCTGCCAGGGACAAGACTTAACCTAGTGTACTTTCCACTTGGCCATTGTAGAGTCTGTAGACACCTAACACTTCCTGAATCAATCAACAAACACCTAGTGAGTGCCTACTTCAAGCGAAGCAACACATTAAGCTCTGAATTAACAAGTTTTCCTTACGTATGTCTAAAAAAAAGTGGCCCAACTCTTCCATCACCCTCTCATCGATAGACTCTCAAAACCAAACAAAACCAAAACCCTTTCAAGACTAAAAATCACAAACTACATTTAAGTGGATGTCAACCCACTGATGGGTTGACAAAACACATCTGTACAGTTTCATTAGCTAGTACAGCTGTTTTCTTGTTCTTTTTACTGCAGCACATTTTTTCAACACGATATGTACTTTAGTACTCCATTGTCCTATACAAGACAACACACACCAGGCTTGCACAGTGGAGTTGGTTCATCCAGAAGCCATTACTTGAAAGTATTTTTAATTTTTACAGCAATTTATAGGAAATACGGGTAAATGTTCAAGCATACATTATCTACGCATAGGATTTCATATAGATGCGTCTCCCTGTGTTTGTTTTGCTTGAGGAAACTATCAAAGGAAAATAATAGTAAAAAACACTCATTTGGAGGCACATTTTAATTCTTTAATGAGGAAGATATTCTTGTGACAACCCTATTATCACAATCCTGAGGGAGAAATATCAAAGGTCAGGGTGGTTTCCCAGGGGGAGAGAATAATCTCAAGGGGGAGGGAGAAATCTCAAGATTTTTATCTCAGAGAAAACCCTAAAGCCCTCCACCAATCTTTTCTGAACTGTTGCTCGTGTTCCCTCCTGAACAGCATCATACCTGTTTACAAAACGCCAAAAATCACAGGAAGAAGTAAAACATTCACTTCTTTTTGGAAGTTACTATTAGCAGCTGTTAATTCAGAGCTTAATTAACTTGCCTGACTCAGTCAGGAGAGCAGGAGACTCTTATCCTCGAGGTCTTGAGTTCAGGCCCCACGTTGGTATAGAGTTTACAAAAAAAAAAAAAAAAAAAAAAGCAGGTTTGAGCTCACACAGCAAAGAACTGATGGGCCTGTTTCCAGAAGGTGGTAAAATCAACACCTTGCCAGGTAAAGCAGGATCAGCAAGCAGAGTTAAGGGACCACTTAAATCTACTTCACAGATCTGATCCACTGTTAGGTCATGACCAGGCATGAAGTGTCTTTCCATTTAAGTAGATTTAAAAATACACCTTAAACTGGCAGCAAAAGAGCCACAGAAGCTACATACACATTTAAGAATCCCTAAGCTCTAGGTGAGTGTTTAATTCTTAAGTGTTCACTGATGTTGAATCCAGTGGAAATGTGTTCTGCTCCGAAAAGCGAAAAATCCCCTTTGCTATGATGATTCCAACTGGAAAACATTCTTTTAGAACTAGGTAGCTCTTTCTCAGGTTAGTATTTAGAGGTATCTGGAAGACCCTTCCACCTGAAAGCGGCCTACCATGGAGCACAGCCAGCTCCAGCTTGAGACGCAGTGACTAAATAGGAAAACCTACAAAGAAAACAACTGTTCATGCTTAAGGTGACCCAGGCCTTTTGCCGAGAGAAAAGCAGAGCTCCTCAAGCTGACCTGTTAAGAAATGCTCGACACTGAATTGTGCAGACTTTGCAAGCCTCTGTGGGCCAGGCTGGAAGCAGAGGAGCTTGGAGGCAATTTTCCCCCCTCCTGTTTCCTGGTACATACGCTTCAAGCCCCTGGGCGCTTTTTCTCACTGTTTTTATGAGGTAGCCACTGCCATCAGAACCACTTCAGACAGCCTGATAAAAATCAAGACTTGGCCCAATTCCAAGCTTACAGAATCACAATTTCTTGGGCCTGCCAATCTGCTTCACACAAATGGCCCCAGGTCATTCCGATGTCCAGACCAACAACCACCACTCAGGGGGAGTGGGTAATGAGGCAACCACACAGCACACCTACCCCTGAGGAAACCCACTTCTTCCTCCCCGCTACCTTGAAGACAGAGGGCCAGTTCCAAGTGGCAGAAATATCAAGTGCAGCTCAGGATTCTGTTGGGATCCAGGAGCACCCGAGATGAAAGAAAGCCTCTTTGCAGGTGTTCTCATTCCCCAGATTCTCACAGTATTTCCTTGTCAGGAGACATTTCAAAATATGAAGTTTGGAAAGTCTATTAGGAGCTTGACAGGAAGATGGCTCTACTTGAAACAGTTAAGAGACAGGCATAGATTTTTGAATACAGCCAGGGGCTTTCACTATATAACATGCCCAAACTCTTCATGGGACATGGTAGAGAATCATCTTAGCCAATCTTCAGCCTAAAAATCCTTAAAAAGAACAGATACTCATTTTGTTAAGAGAGTAAGCTACATAACCTTCCTCTGATTATGCAAAAAAGCACATGCTCTGGAGAAAAAATGGTAAATAATGAAAACCATATGGGATAAAACACAAGACACTAAGTATCAGCCTCAACTAAAATGTAAGCGCTAAACACAGGGATTTTTGCTTGAGGCGATGCTGTATATACAGGACTTTGGCCACAGTCAAATTGGATAGTCAATAAATATTTGTTTAATGTGACTCAAAAGTCAATGAAAACGAATGGTTATTCTGACAAATTTCCTCACAACCATTTATAATCTTCCATGTTTTTTCCCTAATAAGTAACAGGGATGAGAAACTCTTCTTTGAATTTCAAGACTATATATTAACCAGTATTAATGTGTATTTTTTATTTTACCATCTGTCCTCTGGAAAGTTTGCACCAATTTACACTCAAAACTGTAGGAGACTGCCATTTTATTTGTTTGCTTTTGGAAGTATTGTGAACAGTGGTAGCTTCCTGTATTTACTTGTAATTTTTAAGGATTAATTATTGAATTTTTTTTCATGCCACAGTCATTTGCATTCTTTTCTTTCTTTTCTTTTCTTTTCCTTTGGTACATGCCTGATAATTTCTTATTTGCCTCAATTTCTAGTGGAAAAGTCTTTACATAAGAATGTTAAGTTTTAGGGCACCCGGGTGGCTCAGTGGGTTAAAGCCTCTGCCTTCGGATCAGGTCATGATCCCAGGGTCCTGGGATCGAGATCCACATCAGGCTCTCTGCTTAGCAGGGAGCCTGCTTCCTTCTCTCTCTCTGCTTACTTGTGATCTCTGTCAAATAAATAAATAAAATCTTTTTTTTTCTTTAAAAGAATGTTAGTTTTTAAATTAAATGTCACAGAATTTTCCCCAGTTGTTTGCCTTTTAATATTACAGGGTTTTGTCCAATAAAATATTTTAATTATGTTGTGATCACATTCCTTGGTATTGTATGACTTTTTTCAACCTTGAGATAAGCCTAAAGTCATCAAAGGTATAGATTTGGTCATTATGTATGGATGGAAATCATTAGTTTAAATGAGAGTGAAAACTGTAGTTTCTGTTTAAGTCAATATATTTGATGAAAGAAATACACATTCTAGGAATGAGTTTGGAATATTTTTTCATAATGTGGTCCTTAAATATATTTTATTATCATTCTCGCTTCTGTAAGATTAATTGAGGTAGACTTAGAAAATGACCATTTTGTGGTCTGAGTGGTGCTGTGTCAAGTGCACCTCATTCAGACATTTCCTCAGTCTCCTTTCTGAGTCCTTCTACCCCTGTGGATGAATTTTCAATCACACCCAGTTGTCTTTGTCAGCTACCTTCTAAGTGTGATTCCTCAACAGAAAACACACACTCTATTTAGAGGCTATATAGATCACCTTGTTTTACCCTGCACTTGCCAGCTCCCCTCGATTTGTCCTTATTGTAGGGTGGACAAAATCAGCCATCTTGAGAAGGCAACTGTATTCATTTAAAATTCTTTTTTGGAGGACAAAATATACATAACAGTGGAACTCTACTGGAATTAAAACACTTAATGAAAATGGGGGACAAAAAAAAAAAATGAACTACTGAAAAATAAAGGACCAGCTATCAGCCTATCTTGTCTTTAAAATGACCTAGAGGGCGCCCGGGTGGTTCAGTCCTATAAGCTCCGAGACTTGGTTTTGGCTCAGGTCATGATCTTGCAGTGGAGGGACTGGGCCTCACGTCAGGCTCTGCACTTAGTGCAGAATCTTCTTCAGATTCTTTCTCCCTCTACCTCTGCCCCTCCCCCCATAAATAAATAAAATCTTTAAAAAATTAAAAATTAAAAAATTAAAAATAAAATGACCTAGAAAGTAGGCCTAGTAGTGAAAATTCACTTCTGTTTTACTAGTTAAGTGAAATAATAAATACAAACTTACTTGTCATAAAATTTAAACAATTAGCTCACAGTATACTCCTCAATTTCATATAGAAAGGTTTTATGTTTGTTTTTTAACCACCTGGGGTTACAGAACTACACAAAATTCACTGTGGAAAAATATATTGTTGGGTTATGGCTTTGCCAAAAGTCTTTATCTCATTAAATTAGGTTTCCTAGCATTTCCTCTAGTCATATAGTTTCTAGTTCTGTTACAAAAGAAAAATTCTAACACTTCCAAATATACGAACGAATCTAGTTTCACCAAATGTTTTGACTGAAGACCTAAGCTTTTATTATATACATGGTATTACTGATTACTTAGAGAAATTAAGGTTAAGTTTCACCTCTGCAATCTTAGATGAAGTAGACTTTCCCTGAAGAATTTAAGTGCCTTAAGGTAAGATCATTCCTTGTTAGTGACTTTTGATCAGAATTCATCTCACAAATAGAAAACACAGAAATTGCAATTAGAGACAAAACAAATCTGAGAGAAGGAGTGATGATCTCTGTCCAGTTCAGTATTAGTCACATTTCTGACTAGTTATTTGTAATAAAAGGAGGGAACAATCAGAATGGACAACACTACCGAATCCAACAATTCGAGCTGACTGCCCCGACACTCAGCAGGGCAATGGAGATTTCATTCTCTCCCCACCTTGTGACTTTTTTTTAGGCATCACTGCATTCACAGTGCAGAAGAGACACTGAATACAAATGTTCATCACATTTAGGCATTCAAAAACACCACAAATGAGTAGGTTAAAAGCCTCTCAGGAACTAGCATCAAACAGTATAGGATTCTAATTAGTTAAAAAAAAGTAATCATACTAACTCAACAATAATTTTCCAATTTAACAATTCACATTAAGAAATAATGGATCTGTATTTTTCATATATTGAAGCAGGCTTTCTCTTTCTGAAGCTACGAGGCCTTAAAAAGCTTTGCTTAAAGTCAACACTAGCCCCTCAAAACGGCAGGGCAATCTCAGAGGCTGGTTAGATAGACAGTGGGGGGCTGGTTAGGTAAACAGTGAAGCCCACTGAACACACAGTTGACTGAGAACAGAGGTCTGCACCTCAATCTTGTCCACGAAAGATGGAGGGAATTTCTCAGGTTGCATTTATTAGATAAATTTTTCAATTTCTAATTAAGCATTCACTCCCTCTCAATGTAGCTCACTAGGGATATTAATATCATCACAAAAGATATATGCCTTCCCACAGACAAGAATCAGGCGGGGAAAATACCTAGGAACCTGTTACTAAAAGACAATCTAAGACACTGTTGGAGATACCACAGTAAGAAGATTCATGGTTTTCATCTTCTTCAAGTGGTTTCTAGGTGATCCGATCCATTTTTATAAAATAAACATTAGAGCTACCTCCAGAGTGTAAGCTCCACAAAGTTAAGGACTCTTACTCTCCTATAAATGAAGATGTCTTTGGAACATGAAAAAAACCTAACAAGTCAAACTGCTCAGGATAAAGACAGTGTTAAAGCCTTATGTTCACAGTGTGCCCCAAGGGGGCGCCATAGAGCTGGTGCAAGTGTTTCGTGGCTAGGCTTCAAGTATGACTGTACTGTGATAAGGATCTTTCCAGTTCTCTGAACAGCCAGAGCTTTGAGTATGTTGCCTCTCCTGGACAAATGTGACCAGTTTACCCCAAAGTGTCTTACAGCTGTTAGCTTTTCATTTCTATTCCTGCTATGATAACAAAGACTGTAAACCACTGTGGTACATGACCAAGATAAATGAGCCTGTTACTCATGATGAACAGGTGTGACCTTTTGGCCCCTTTGACAAAAGAACCTTCATGTACACTGGATAGCAGGCTCATCCACATGCATTAGCCTTCCAGCATGCTCCACAAGGCTAATAAACTGAACTGCTCAGCTGAACTGGTTTATTTGTCTGGGGGGAGAAACAGAACTCCATTTACACAATGATAAGGACCTTTTGGCTTCTCGGGGCTACCTCTTGCCTCACTATGGTGAGCCATGCTATCTGCATAAACAAAGGTAATTATTTTTATTTTATGTGATTGAAAGGCATACAAGTAGTTCATTTAAAAAAAAAAAAACTGCTTTCTTTTGGGTCTAAGTTAAAGGGGAACTAAGTTCCTTGAGGCACACCATTTTAAAGTATCTTCTGTCAAGAGAAGACATTCTGCCCAGTTGAATTAGGCTCTGAGAGCTATACAGACTTGACACTGTGTTAATTGCTTTAAAAACATTTTATGGAGTTTGATAAGTAACACAAAATCCTGTCCTTTTTTTTTTGCAGCTGAACAGTGACATAATTCATTTTATTCCAGGTGATCTCCAAATCCCCTCGGGTAAGACATCTGGCCGACACATTCTGGAATGTATTATGGGCCTGTGCAGGACTGCAGGTTGGGGACTGACTTTTCTCTCTACCCCATCAGAATCACCTTTTGGGGTTCTCCGTGAAAGCACAGTAAGCGTGCATGCTTCTACTCCTACTTTTTTTTTTTTTTTTTTTGAACAATTTGGCTGTCTAGACAGATAAAAAACCACAGAGGGAAGGGCTGTGTAACCAAAGCTCATTTATTAAAGGACAAGCACACAAAGAATACGAAGTCTTTAGAGGAAAACACCCAACTAAAAGATTAAAACTCTCCAATCCACTTTCAAAAGTGGTGAGTGAAGAGTTAATGTAAGTAATTACAAAACAGTCCTACCACCTAGATGAACAGCTAATAGTTTTGGTGACCTGAAAATTCTCCCAGTGTCTTTCTGAGGTATCAGAGAACGACACTGTGAACACAACTGAACTAAGGCAGTGATCTTCAACCCTGGCAGCACATCAGCCTCGCTCTGGAAAATGTTCAAAATGCTGATGCCCCAGAGGTGCTTGGGTGGCTCAGTGGGTTAAAGCCTCTGCCTTCCGCTCAGGTCACAATCCCAGGGTCCTAGGATTGAGCCCTGCATCGCGCTCTCTGCTAAGCAGGGAGTCTGCTTCTCTTCCTCTTTCTCTGCCTGCCTCTCTGCCTACTTGTGATCTCTGTCTGTCAAATAAATAAAATCTTTAGAAAATAAAATGCTGATGCCTGGGACTTAGCACTGAACAATTTTTCAGTTAGAAAATCCCATGACAGGCCATGCATATGAGTACATTTTTACTCCTTGGTGATTATAATGGGGAGCCATGATTAAGAACCACTGTGCTAAGGATTAAAATGATGTCCGGTGATTCTTCAATTTTGACCCACTGAAGAATCACCCAGGAAGCACAGGGTAGGGCTTGCAGTTCTGTATTTGCCATAGGCATGATGGCAATGATCTGAGGGGCATACTGACTAAGCCAAGTCTTTAAGCACTGGTTCTCCAAGAGGGCTGCACACTGCAAATAACCTGGGGGGTTAATACTCCAAAGTATCTGGGTCCTTCCATGGAGATTCTGACTTCCTTCACGTAGGGCATGCTCTGGGTATTGGGTTGTAAGAACTTACCAGGTGATTCTAATAGGCAACAAGCTCTGAGGCCACTGCCTTAGCTTCTATGGAGTGAAACAGCAAAGACTAGTAAACCAGGAATGAAGAGGAATTAGAGAAGCATCGTGTTTAAGTGACAGGTTGCACAATATAGGTCTCATGGCCAATGGAATGTCTAACAAGTAGTGCTTTTGTTTTCTACAGGATTTGGAAGCTCTGCCATCACTGAGCTTGCATTCCCCCGTGGTAGCAAGCAGGTGGGACCAAGTAGAGTCGGCCCCCTTAGACCGTATGTGCCCTTTCCCCCGTGCCAGCCTACCTGCCCCATTCCCTTCACTTGTGTTCCCTGCCTTGCCCTGCAGGCAGTTGAGTTGGAGAACTTGGGGTTCAGCAAAGCCTATGCACCCAGACTCCAGCTCGCTGGGTTCAACGAGCAAGTCCCCAGCAGAGCTTGCTTTAGTCAAGAGTGACTGTACACAAAATGAAAAATTAGCCTCTTCAGTTTTTAGACACTGTATATGCATTGACAAGCTGCCCTTCTCATACATGATATTTAGGAATATTAAAGGAGAGAGTTAGGGATGAAGCCCTTGAAACAGGTCACACATTCCATTCCCAGGCTCCAGGCTCTTACCCACTATTTGTGGGATAACAACAACCCTGTCAAGGTTTTGAGAATCAGAGATAGACATCAAGCCCCTATTGAAGTGCTGGACTCCTAAACAAGTGCTCAATCGACATCAAACTGCTGTTACCCATTTTGTAGCTCTGCTGCCCTTCACCTGTGCACTGAAGCTGGGTAGGCCCTGTGCACAGTGAGCTTGGTGCAAAATTTCCTATTCTGTTCAAGTAAAGGCCAGAAAATATTTTAACAAATCAAATCAAACTAATCACCCACTAAGCACCAATGAAATTAAAATGAGAATAGGTTTTGGACGCACAAAGCTCTAATCCATCTGGGGAGAATCTGTCATCTGGCATGCCCTAATGGTGTCTAGTATGTCATCTTTGTACAGACCATGCCCTGTGCCCTTTGTTTCATCTATGGCTAGACAAAGGCCCTTCAGAAAGAATGTTCCCTCTTCTCTCAACTAACCCCACTGGGGAGGCTTTCACAAGGTAGGTAATTATTAAAGCAGTACTCAAAAAATGAACAAATAAACCCACATACACGCATTCCAGAGAAGTCTTGGTAGCTGATGTTGGATGGCGTTATTTTTCTTAGGTGTTAAAATATTTCAAAATCTACACTGTCAGTCTATCAGTGACCGAACAGCTGTTATTGGAGAATGTTAA
This sequence comes from Mustela nigripes, assembly GCF_022355385.1. Classification (NCBI taxonomy): domain Eukaryota; kingdom Metazoa; phylum Chordata; class Mammalia; order Carnivora; family Mustelidae; genus Mustela; species Mustela nigripes. The sequence goes on along the minus strand of NC_081568.1, from coordinate 67,222,522 downwards.
TAGAAAGACAACCCTATGCACCTGGACTACCCATTTCCCACATCCCAATTAGCTAAAAGTGTTAAAATTTGGGTTGTACACAATCAGTAATGATAGGATGGTTCATTTTTCCAGAACTGTGCTTCATTATTTTGCCAGTTAGTATGGATTAAAATCATTGAACACTTTCCCACATACCCTTCATTTTTATCTTTATTAGATCTTCCAGTAAGTACAAGTGTTCAAGAGGTAGAGAAGACTAAACCTACTTCCAGATGTTTCGATCCACCAAGCTGTACTGTACTATTCAGCAAAAGTGCCGTATTCACAGAATTTACTTCTGTCAATTTAAAATAAACACCCATCAATGTGTTTCAAAAATGCAACCAAAGAACTCATCCCTTTGTTCTTGAAAAACAATTTTCTAACAGTGCAATCACTCTAAAGTTTTTCCAAGCTACTTCACACATCCCATAAAGATGGCCGTTTTTTAGATGCTTGCAACACCCTTCCGCCTTATCCAATCACTGCATTTTTTATGCTTATTCAAAGAAAAGGAAAATGAGGTAGTATTTCTTAGTCATGTATTTATAATTGTGTTTTCATTTTCTAAGATATATTTCTCTTGAAATTACAAAGGGCATCCTTGATTGAACAATTACAATGATTCATTTTCTCTTCTAAGAATCCATTTAACACGTGAGGGCGATCAGCCGTACTACAGTTGTGCTGCTCGGTTATGTGAAAAGGCTCTAAGGCTCATTTTTTAGCCTTAGGCAACCTGTGTTATTTTAAATGTCGGTTTTCAGAAAATGCTAACACCTAGTAAGTAGATGAAGAGGTAGACACTTTTGGGCATCTCCCCTAACTTCCACATCCTATGGGAGAGAAGCCGGAGATCTCTCAGAAGTCTTGAAGGCCACCAGAGAGAGCTAGCCCAAGAATCAGAACCTGACAGACTCCGTCTGCTCTTTGCCCTGCAGCACGCCCCAGCCGGCTGTGGGCAGATACAGTCCTCCCTGGGCTCCCCCGGGGTGATGTGCTGTTTGTCCAGGACCCTGAACACTTCACCCAGGCCATTTTTCAGTGTTGTTTAGGCAGCTGGTCACCTTGAGAGAGGACCCTGAGATCTCCTTTTGGGTGAAGGGCAGCCTTGCTTATGTAGCTTGCTATGAAAGCTCAAGTGGGTACCCACTGAGTGCAAGCCTTCCAGCTGGCACACGCTTCATCACCCCTGGAGCTGCCTTAGCTTGTAAGGACAGTAACATCAGCTCCGACACCTGGCAATGAATTCAGCTTGAAAATTCGTGTTTACAGCTTATTATAGCAAATGATTTGATTAGAATTACTGAGAATATGGAGACTGGCAAACAACATACCAAACAAAAGCATTCAAGGACTCTAGTAAATGTGTGTTCCCGTTACTCATCATTCCAATACGTTCTTGGGCTATTTTTGGTCCTCATCATTCAGGTCTCAGAAGACTTTATATTTCAGGGACCTTCCAGCCAACTAAAATATTCAAGTGCTTAAGAGATAGCTTCAGTCTTAAGTATATTTTGTTAATGAAATAAGCAGAAATTAATTTTTCGAAGGCAATGAGCATTCCCCATAGCTAAGTTATTTACCTCTGAAAGTTTTGAACACACAGGTTGAGTGAGTTGATAGAACAATTTCCAGCTAAGAACACTGTATTTTGGAAGGCAAATCTTAAAGCAATTTAATGAACGTCTCAAGGACGTTTAAAGAGAGTGAGAGAGTTGACATTTAGTGAAATTCTTATGTTTCTCAAGGAGCTCTCTAAAGAAATTAAATATTTAAAGTAAAAAGTGAAGTCTACAAAACAAAAACCTAGCTATTTATAGAAAATCTCAGAGTGCAGAGAAGGTTATCTATACAAAGAAGGAACTTGGGCGTAAAGAACTCCCCCTTGCCACCCATGCTTTAGGCGTCATTACGGCTTCCTCAGGTTTCCCTGGTGCCTGGGAGGGTGTGTGGCTCACAGGACAGCAGGAGGGAACACGGCAGCAACATTCCTGCACACTCTAAATTCCAGGCTCCAATCTGTAGTCAGAATCTCAGTCTCACCACTTCGAAGAAGCTCAATGACCTTGGGCAAGTTACTTACTCAGGTCAGCATTTACGTAACAGGGCTATAGGGACTCAGTTCATATAAAGTACTTTGCTACCTGGCACATTTCCTAAGATGACGGGCACTCAAACAAATGTTGGATTTAATTCACTCCCTAATCTGAAGCATAGGGTTTACAACTGCAAACAAACCCTACTCAGGATGCAGTGTGGGCCGATCTCTTCGTTGTGCAGACAGGAAATCTGCTCCAGGTGCCAAAGCTAGGGAAGTACGAAGCCAGGTGCCCCATCTCCATGCACTCCAGGAATGGGGGCTACTTTGCCAGTGAGAAAATTTCCCGGGATGCCTGGGTGATTCAGATATTGGGCTCTGGTCATGATTCCCAGATTCTGGGATTGAGCCCTGCATCAGGCTCCCTGCTTCTCCCATTCCCACTACCCCTGCTTGTGTTCCCTCCCTCCCTCTCTGTCAAATAAACAAATAAAATCTTTAAAAAAAGAAAATTTCCCGTTCTTTTCTGCCAACTCCGTTCACCAACAACCCCAATCATATTTTTTTTTTAACTTAAGCATAAAGGTATGTGAGACACCCCTCCCGCCACCCCCGCCACTGCCCCAAACAGTGGTGTATGGAAACCGTGCTATCTGCAGAAATAAATTGCTAAAATGCAATACTGACATCATAAGATGCTTATTTTTGCCAAATTCGCTAAAATAATAAAGCGCTTACTTATTGGCAAATTAACAATACAGCCAAGAAGCTACTAATGTTTTGGGTGGCAGCCAATAATTTTCACTTGTGTTCTTTGTAGGTTGCATACATTCCTTCTCGGGTCTTAATTTCTTAAAAAAAAAATTAAGAATTCCCCATTTCCAACTTGTAGTTTACAAAGTATTCCACATTTTTGGCTGAGGCCACCAAACAGGCTATTCTGAAAGCACACAGGCATTTTCCAAAAGCCCAATTCAAAGCTGCGTGTATTCAATATACGTCAACAATGAGCACTTGTGTATTAACTGTACGTTCAGAGACACATCCCCTTTCATTTCTCGCATTTAGTGCCTGAAGTGGGAGGAACAATTTAACAAGGAAGCAGCTGCAAGAACAATGAACCAATCTAAAGCCTAGTGACTCTTAAGAGTTCCGTAGTAAAATACACTGTGCAACCAACAATTATATCAAGAAATCAAGTCTCATATGACAGGTGTGCTATAAGTTGCCTCTTTGCTGCTCTGAGAAATACAAAAAGCCAAAAGCACAAGGAAAACTGCAGTATTAACCATAACAAACTACAAGACATTCATTTTCTCTCCCTGCCCCAACTTTTCTGGAAACAAATTAGTAAGAGCTCATTGGAATGTAAAATACAGACATTATTTTATTGTCCTAAGAGCACCCCACTTATTTCCTTCCTCCTTTTCTTCATATAAACATGGTTACAAATTAAAAAAAAAAAAAAAAAAGTATGTTTCCCATTGCTGTAGAACCAATTATCAGGTATGTAATGACTTAAACGTATTACCTTCCAGTTCTGCAGGTAGGAGTCCGGAAATATCGTGGTTGCATTCCTCCTGCTCAGGATCTCTCAAGCCAGAATCAAGATGCCAGCCAGACCCCGTTCTTCTCTGCAGCTTCTGGAGAGTATTCTTCCAAACTCTACTCATGCTGTTTGCTGAATTCAGCTCTTTGTGCTTATACAACTGAGGTCCTCGTTTCTTTGCCAGCCACCTACATTTCTGAGGGTTGCAATCCCATCCATGTTCAAAGTCAGCAGCAGATCCCCCCCCACAGCCCCAGGGAGTGAGGGATCCAGCTCATATTCAGGATCTCTCTGCTCAGGAAGAGCCGAGTCCCTTTTAAAATCTCCCCTCATTAGCTACAAGCCACCAAGCCAGTCTATCTTAAGGGGCACTGATTTGAAACTTGAATCACCTGAGCAAAAACCCTTTCCTGCTACACTGACACCGGGAGGTTTCATTGCCTGCGCACGCACGCTCCCACACCACAGTGGGAACTAGAGGAGCCATTTCGGAATTTTGTTTCCTTCAGCCGGCAAACAGGGATTCGAGTCTATCCAATAGGAATTATTAGGTTATTTTTCCTGAACCAGCATTTTGGATTTTAATCTCTTCTAAAAATATAAACTTTCTTGATCTGTTCAGCCCTAACAGAGAAAGAAAAGCAATTTGGAAACCAGAATTCTAAAAGCCAATGGCAATTCTTTTAAAATTCCATTTCCATCTCCTCTAAATAATTGATAATTCCCATTACGGTAGCCTAGTGGTTTTTAAATTCTTTTTAATCAAAGGTTAGCTGTGGATAATTAGGCTCTGTGGAGGATTAAGGAAGCATTAATGATGTGTGAATATTGATCTATCGTTATTTGACAATGCACATAATTTCCGTATTACCCGCCATCCTCCCGATTTACTTAAGAAAGCTGTCCAGAGAGGGGCGCCTGGGTGGCTCAGTGGGTTAAGCCGCTGCCTTCGGCTCAGGTCATGATCTCAGGGTCCTGGGATCGAGTCCCGCATCGGGTTCTCTGCTCAGCAGGGAACCTGCTTCCTCCTCTCTCTGCCTGCCTCTCTGCCTACTTGTGATCTCTCTCTGTCAGATAAATAAATAAAATCTTTAAAAAAAAAAAAAAAGAAAGCTGTCCAGAGAGAAATAAGACTAGACTGACGACAGCAGGCCCAGGGAGAGATAGAGCACCGGGGGGTCCCATCAACTTCGCTAATGTCAACGGCCATGCTGTTCTAGACCATAACGTGCATCCTTTCCCTTGTTTTCCCCTTTCCCTATGATCATCTTCACAGCATGAACCACTGGTATCAGGAAGTACAAGATAATGTGTTAAGAAACCTTGTCTTCATTCTGCTACACCTTTAATCAGTCGGGCATGTTTAGAAAAGGCATTTATCTCTCGGTCTCACTGGCCACATCCGTAACATAAAGCCATGTTAGAATTTTAGAGCTGAATTTCACCTTTGAGATCATGATCTTTCAAGTTCCAACCAGCTTGAGTCATATTTATCCAAACATCAACTTGTCAAAAGGGAAAATATTCCGATTAGAGAAATGTGGTATTTAAAATGGGTAGTAACAGGGTACTTGGTTCCTACTTGGAGTAAGTTATCACTTTCATTCCTTTTAAAGTTCTGCACGTTTTTACATTTCAGTAAACGAAGCATCTTAATCCTGTTCCAAACCCCTCAATACCAGACTCCTCTTCTGCTTCAGTGCTCAACTTCTTTGTTTCCGTTAGTTAAAAGAACACTGTTCTACAAAACTGTAGTCACTTCCCAATTCAAAGCCTAATATATTAAAATCAATTCAGTGTTCTCATAATAACAAGGCCATGTCACCCTGCTTTTGCATGATCTGTGAAAAAGAAGGAGAAGCCAGAATTCCCAATTATATTCTTCTGAACTCTGGAATATTGACATTCCTGAACTTTTGACATAACCTATTTCAATTTACATTTGCTGAGAGGTTATGATAGATCTGACTTTATACCAGACCAGGAGTTTCCTACAAGCATCTTTTTATCCTCAGCACATAGCACAATGTTTAGAACTTAGCAGGTTCTCAAAATGTATTTCCAGAATGAGCTGACAATCTAGTGGAAAAGAAGGATTTCAGCCCAGTGATACCCATTTCAGGCTTCTAATCTACAAAACTATAATATATTAAGTTTCTGTGGTATTGGGCCACTAAATCTGCGCTAATTTCTTATGGGAATAATAGGAAGCTAACTTGGGGGTCAGGGAATTGGTTTCAGCTCTGAAAAGGCTTCACTGCAGTGGTTTTTCATGAGAAACAAAGGGCATAGATGCAGGGGAAGGAAACAGGTGGTTTCTGAAATGCTTGCTACTCAAAATGTGGCCCTGGTGCACAGAGGCCTTTTAGAAATGCAAAATGTCAGGCCCTCCTGCACACCTACTAAACCAGACTCAGTGTTTTAATGAGAGCCCCAGGTGAATGACATTCATATTAAAGTTTGAGGAGCAGTAGGTTTGAAGTTCTTCAAAACTATTTTATCTTTTTTGATACCCAAATTGCCCGGGGTGGAGGGGGAGAATACTCAACCACACCCACAAGATTGCTGGCTGCAGTTTGTTACCCGTGACAAAAGAAATCAGCATTTCTACTGCTCTTAAATAATGACAAGGCCCTTCAGGAAAATCCATTTGCCCCACCTGCAAAGAATTTTCCTTTGAAAATTCCCTTTGGCTGATAGATTCTTGAAGGTCAAAATTTTACACTTTGAAAAAAATATTAGAATTCCTGGCATAGTACTCACAGAGCCATGTTGTGGAGGACAAAATAATTTCATTCAAATAATACATTTTCTTTAATTACTTTAATATAAAAGACAGCAGTGTTTCATATTTCACATGATATAAAAAAAAGTTTTAAAACCCTCTAATAAGTTTTTAATGAAAATAAATTTATTGAAGGGTAGCAATGACTACAAAATTAATACTACCAAATCATGACTCAAGCCTTTGCCTTAACTGTAATATTTGGAGGGTAGGTAGAGAAAATACCAAACAAGAATATGGACGTTTGAAAACCCTTTTTTATCTAGCCTGTGACTCTTCGCTAAAGCTGGTGCATATCGGAAGACATACTCAACATTGTTGTAAACGCGTGCAGCCAAAGTAAAAAAATTTAAAACAGTTCTCCCCTGATTTTGTAACATTGCGAACCATTCTGTTTAAAAAATTAAAACAAAGAATGGCCCAATGAGCTAAAAAAAAAGAACATTAACAGAAAATGAGTGATAGTGACTAGAATAAGAAAATTAGCATCATCAAGAAAGATACATAATTATTCAGTATACATTTGTTTGGTTAGATCAACACTACTTACTCAAGTAAGTTGACTGCATTGTGAAAGAAAGGGGTAGCATGATCCATAGGTCTGTTTGAAATTCTCACCTAATAATCCTATTTCAATCTATCTGTAAAGTAAAAGCACTGAGTCTGGGCTACAACAGACATCTTAATAATACTATGAAAGTCAAACCATTATTGGTACATTTTTTCTTTACAGTGCACAATTTGAGAAAATGTCACAAGAGTATTCACGTTAAAAAAATAGTGACCAGTGGACACAATATACACAAAACAGGCACCTTCATTACAATTATTTTAATAAATAAAAGCACATTAACCCAAAAAAGAAAAAAAGAAGAAGAAGGTAGGCAGCACCTGAAGCCTTTGACAGTTGTAACTAAACGTTGGTACCCAAATGGTCTAATTGGTTATGTTTGACTAAGAGGCGCAAAAAAGGAGCCAAGTTTTGACTTTAACATTTTAATTCTAGTAGAGACAAGAGCTTGTCCAGGCTTACAGTCCTGTCACCTGATGGTGAGCAGCATACCAGACCTTCAAATGTCCTTATACTTTGGAAAGCAGGCCTGACTCTGGAGCACTCGCCTTAATTAAATTCTGAATTTCCTTGAATTTTGGATGGTCTTTATCTGCCACCAGCTGTAGCAGAACAGCTTCACTCGTAGTCACTATGATCCCGGTTCGAGCAAGACGCTTAAATAAAATAAAATAAAGGCAAATCAAGAAATGAGCACAACAAGGAACATTGTATTAAACAACAAAAGCTATGGCGGGTTAACAATAATTAGTGTCCTCTATTAAAGCCATGGTCCTTAGTCAGACCATCCACTTAAGTGATGGGGACAGATTTCCAACTAGTCACACCACAAAATGATTAGAATTATTCTCAGTAATAGTAATATGGACTAGAAACAAGGAAAAGAAAATATGTAGCTAATGTTATGACTTATACGTGCCAGGCACAGAAGGGACATCAAGACTATCAGGGTAAAACAATGATTTTTAATTTCTTTTTTCTGTCTCCAAACATATGACATATAGCAATGTGTGTCCTTCCCATAAATCAGAAAGAACTGGTGGTAGGAGAGCCTCATGCAATTTGTAAGAATGTGCCCCTGTGGCACATGGGTGGCTCAGTCCTTAAGTGTCTGCCTTTGGCTTCGGTCATGATCCTGGAGTCCTGGGATCAAGCCCCACATTGGGCTCCCTGCTCTGCCGGAAGCCTGCTTCCCCCTCTCCCACTCTCCCCTGCTTGTGTTCCCTCTCTCATTGTCTCTAACAAATAAATAAATGAAATCTTGGGGGAAAAAAAAAAAAGAGTGTGCCCCTAGGCTGATAACAGACTCACCAGCACTGCCACCACCATAAACTTCAGAATCATGAAACAAGAGCATAAAATTTAAAGTTTTGCTGACAGATCAAAGAATGTTGTTGCCAAACTGCCCCAGTGGCATCATAATAAAGAAGCAAGGACAGAAGTCTCAAGGAGAGAAGAAGGGAGAGAGGAGGGCAAAGAAGACAAAATTGAGAACAAGCAGGAGAGGGGAAGAGAAGGGAATGAGAGAGAATTCTAAAGTTCGAGTTGTCTTCTCTGGCCATCTCTATTACCAGAAACCATAGGGAAAAACCTGGCCAACTGCTGTCCCTCAAACCCTCTGCTGTAAGAACCAAGGAGACAGGCAGAGACATAATTCCCAGGCAGGTCAGGGGAAAAGACCCGGGTCAGTGACTCTTCATGAAGGAGGAGTCAGAACAAGAACCAGGACATCCTCCAGGAGCGAAGGTGAAGCCTTCGGATGCTTGCAGATGTGCAGGCCTAACCTTCCCACTGGCTGAGTAAACCCCTCCTTTTTGTCCCCAAAGACGCAGAAGGGAGAAGCTCAGCCCACTTCTCAGAAAGCCATCATGGATCTCAGCAGCCTGGGTGGGAAAGCATGCAGGGTAGCTGACCAGCAGGCTCGAGGAAAGAAAAAACAGTAGAATTACATAGGAAAGAGGGAGAAAAAAACCAAGTGTGCTAGTACCCTGTATGTTGGGGACAAATACCCAAAAGTGAGTTTTTTGAAGACTTCTGGAAACTGAAGTCCTTCTCCTTTTAGTCCAGTTCTGACTATACTATCAAAACCCTTAGACATCTCCAGGACTGTGTGCTTCCCTCCCAGAGAAGAGCAGGGGACAACTGTAACAATAGAGCAGCGCCTGACTTGACCAGCTGGTGGCCAGCCTGGCCTTCCTCAACGCTCAATGAGGGGACTCTCAAGGATTCACTCTGAATCTTAATCACACACTTGCAGTGTCTGTGAACATGCCTGATGCATGTAGAAGTGCCAAAGAAGTCAGTTCTCACTCATCTTTCTAGTTCCTCCGTGAGGCAGGAAGGACAGAAAACTATTCCCAGGTTATGGAAGAAAGCAGATAACCCCTGAAAACACCAGCTTCCCTAGGGCTCCACTGACCACAATCTGCTGGACTGACAGCAGGTCAATAGTCCCTGGTGAGAGTCGGGTCACCGTGGCAGAGGTGGGCTGGTATGCTCGAGGCACAGAAACACATCTTAGTCAACTGACGCCAACCCATGGCTTCAAGATGGAGATATGGCCAAGGCTGACTGGATTTAAAAAAAAAAAAAGAAAAAAATCAAGCCCTCCTCCCTCCCCCGCAAAATCAAGCAAAGAACCTGCTTAAGCAGAAGGCGTGGCTCAGCAACATGCAAAGTTTTTAGAACTGACTCCTAGACCTTCCCACGGTGCCTACTAACCCCAAACTGAGTGCCTGAGCAAAGAGAGAAAAGCAGGAGCTTCTGCAGACACAAACAGGTCTGGGCACATCCACAGGCGCTGTAAGGACACCTCCAGTCCTTCTCCCAAACTCTCTTTCCCGGCTGAGAATGAGGCCAAACTTCAAACTGCACCTCTTTAATGCACACAGATATAGGGCTCCATCGGCTTCCAAAGTTCATCCCCTACACTTACAAAACCAGTCCAGCAAGGTCGAAGGAAAAGTTACTCTGACCCACAAACCTCAAAATGCAAGGGCACAAAGCCATGAAACCTTCAGAGAGGGCAAAGGTGGGGGGTGGCTAAACCCAGTAAACTTCCAATCAACACGAACCACCCCCACCCCCACTGCAAGTCCAAGGGTATCAAGTTCCAGAGAGGGTTTCATTCTATTTTATTCTGCATTTACTCTACAATTATTAGTTGAAAGAAACAATGCCTGACAAACAGTTGGTGCTCAAAATATTCTGTTGAAGACAGCACTCGCCACAAAACCATGCCCCGAAGTTTCAATAACAGTATCTATAAATCTTATTAATATAATGATCTCAATAGGCAATGTGGGTAGTCTTAGGAATTCCCGTGAGGAGCTGTGTTCTAAAGGAACAGGGAAGGTGAGCTGGCCGGATTGCTCTTTAACTTTCAAAGTCCTACAGTAAAAGAAATAAAACTAACACTTCTCCCAATAATTTAGGTACAAACTATAACACCTCCATCAAAAATTAAGACTGGGGCGCCTGGGTGGCTCAGTGGGTTAAGCCTCTGCCTTCTGCTCCGGTCATAATCTCAGGGTCCTGGGATCGAGCCCCGCATCTGGCTCTCTGCTCAGCAGTGAGCCTGCTTCTCCCTCTCTCTCTGCCTGCCTCTCTGCCTCCTTGTGATCTCTCTCTCTCTCTCTGTCAAATAAATAAATAAAATTAAAAAAAAAAAAAGGGGGGCCTTGGAGTTAGCAAACAAGAAAATTGTGTTTAAAAAAAAAATTAAGACTAAGAGAAAAATCTGCAGTGTGGCATGCCTCCCCCATCGCCATATGACCTGATTCTTTCTTTTCACTTTACAACTTCTGTGCTTGAACCCACACGATGCTGGTTGCTCTGCTTCCCCCAAAGCCACCGGAGAACCACACTCCCTCCTTCCTGCCGGTCTGAGAAGCTGACCTACTGCTTCTACATTTTGGGTAGGACTAACCACACGGATACAACAACAAATAATAACCACAAGAGAAATAAGTGCAGCAGCTAACATTTGAGTGTTTACTGCGTCGGACAGTACACTAAGTGCCACCAACACCTGACCTCACTAACCCTCACCAAATCCCCCAGTAGGGTGGCTTTTCCCTATATCCACTTCCCTGATAAGAAATCTGAGGCAGTGGGGCTCCTGGGTAGTAGCTCAGTCATTAAGTGTCTGCCTTCGGCTCAGGTCATGATCCCAGAGTCCCGGGATCCAGACCCGCATTGAGTCTGCTTCTTCCTCTCCCACTCCCCCTACTTGTGTTCCCTCTCTTACTGTCTCTGTCAAATAAAATCTTTAAAAAAAAAAAAAAGAAAGAAAGAAAGAAAAAACTCTGAGGCACGTGTACTAGATAATTTGTCCCTGGACACACATTTACAAAATGCCAGGCCCTGCATTCAAACCTGTAATATCCCTCCAGTGTCCAGACTCCTAGTCACTGAGATAAGACGACTTCCCAAAGAGTGTCCGATGGTAAAGAGGTTCACTATGTTTGTATCCCCAGTGTTAGGAGGAGGCAGAGGTACCAACAATCATAAATTTCTATAATAAATGCCATAATAAAGACATGTCTCAAAAACTTATTTAAGTGGGGCACCTGGGTGGCTCAGTGGGTTAAGCCGCTGCCTTCGGCTCAGGTCATGATCTCAGGGTCCTGGGATAGAGTCCCACATCGGGCTCTCTGCTCAGCAGGGAGCCTGCTTCCTCCTCTCTCTCTCTGCCTACTTGTAATCTCTCTCTGTCAAATAAATAAATAAAATCTTATTTTAAAAAAAAAAAAAACTTATTTAAGTGGAGGACAAAAGTCCTTGCAATTTCTTTATAAGCAAGATTGTTATTTTTGGATGTTTTTAGTTTTCCACTTCCGTGGAAACACTTCAAGTTCTGGCCCTTAGCCTTCCTAGAGAAGGGATGGCCAACCAGGGCCTTAAAGAAGCTGCTGCTGCCAATTCCCCACTTGCTTCTGCATCGGCCCTCTCTGCACAGACTTTTCTCCTTTCTTGCCTATACTCTCTCATTTGCCCTACCTCAACACCCCTGGGAACACTCCTGGCAGAAGCAATGACTTTGCAATCCAACACAGAAAGTGGTTCATAGGCCAGCTTGGGCCTGAACACAGGAGGATCTCAACAACGACAAAATAAATCTATATTTCCCATTCTCAATAAAAATCATCAGTTAAAGAATATGCCAACTCAATCCACATGGACATGACTCTAAAATTATTGCAGAACTAGAATTAAATGCGAGAGAGAGAACAATCTACAATACGGAGTGAGTGTTTCAAAGGATTATGTGGTAGTTTGCTTTTCAACAGCCTTGGAAGAGAAAATGCTTACAAAAGAGTACTGTTAAGCAACACTGACAAAATATCTCTGATTCCCTGACTATGGTCCACCCTGATCCTCTGGGGCAGGCAGCCAAGAAACACTATGTGTGAGTGGTGTTCAGAGGCAGTGACACACCTCCCATTGCCCAGAAACTCAAGACAGAAAACCCAACAGAGGCTGAACCAGGCTTAGGCTGGCCATGCCCTAGGGTTGGGCTGAGTTAAACTAGGTGGGCTGTTTCCGATTTGCAAATCTCTCAGTGATGCAGATTAAGCTTACTAGAAGGCTTCTTACGAGTTCATACATCAAACCATAGCAAAGTCAGGAGGAAAGATATATAAGAGCTTCTGGTATCACGAGAAATCTAGATCTGAGGAGATGGAAGATATAAAACAAGATTTAATGGTAAGACCTGAAAGGTCGGTCAGCATACCACCAAGATTCCGGAAGTCAGTGAATCTGAAGTTGTCAAAAGACATGCAAATTGAAGATGTCAATTTTTCATCGCTATGAAGTATTCATGATTCTTCAAATTAATCGGGAAAAATTGACAAATTACTTATTTTCAAGCAGGACAATTACCTCAAGAGCAAACATCCGGTCCATCATGCTTCTCGATGAGGTGGCATCAGCAACAATATGAACCTCAATACCTCGGCCCACTAGCTCCAGAGCTGTCTGCTGGATGCACACATGAGTCTAGGAAGGACATTAAAAATCCTATGTAATAATGTGGGCACACATTTTACAAATACGTGACAACATGCTAAAACAGAAAAAAGCACTACAGTTCTCATGACCTTGCCCTCCATCTGGCTTTGCCTCTAACTTGCTAGGTCATCTTGAAAATAAACATCTCAGGCTTTGGTTTCCTCACTGTAAACTCAGAAACTGGATTCCATCAAGCCTCCTCACACTAGGATCCTTGAGCATATATATCCTTGGAGCTCCGTGACAATTTTTTCAAAAGGATTTTCATCTGTCATCTGGATGACCTTCCTAAGGCTGACTACTACCACTCCATTTTGATGCTGCTCGTGGTTGGGTTTATTTCTGAACTCACTCTGAGTGCCCAACAAAGAATGAGTCAGCAGTACTGTACATGGAGAAACAAGTAGAAAAACTAAGTTGGTACAAGGTACCCAGTAGTAAAGGTAGGCCAAGTTAAAAATAACAAGTGACAAAGGCAAAAAATATCCAGTATACAGCACAAGCAGATGTATCAAACAGATTCCATCTTTGTAGGTACTAACTTGTAACAATTCATTAGCAGACAATACAGAGCAAAACCATGCCCCACAAGAGTTCTGTTATATAAGCAATGAAAGCACATTTCAATAATATCAGGATGCCAAACTTATGTGCACGTGATGAGTGAGCTTTGGAGAATTATCAAGTGGCATGCCATTAAAATTGGCACTGGAGGACTGTTCAAAGATGATTTTGATTAGGCATGAGGTATAATAATGACGAATGAGCAAAAAAAAGTGCCGAAGTCAGCAAAAGTATTTGGCATGACATATTTATATCAATAGGCTTCCTCTGTATTTATCATTATTGAAGTCAAAATACAAAAATACTTAATGCATACCTAAAACTAAGGCTGCATCCTTGTACTCTTAAAACCTACAGTATAAAACCTACTATCATAGGTATATTAAATTTATACTATTTGGATTTCACTGTATTTATTGTTTTTTTCCCCATAATTTTAAAATTTAACTCAATAAATGTTTAAATGCTATGAATAAATACATACATTCTGTATATATAAATGCCAAAAAACCATCAAACAAAAAATCATTTTAATCCACATAAAGAATCTTGAGTATTTTTTTCCTTCAAAAAGGTACATAAGTGATTCAAGAGGGAAGGACAAGGAACTACAGGACTTCTGAGGTTTTTCTACAGCAAAAATATGACCAAGGTGAAATCCTATAACACATAAATAAAAATAACGCCTCTGAATGTAGGCTGATCGATTCTTGTGCCTCTGCTTTTAACTACTACTTTTGGGGCACTGTGTTTTTCTGCTGTGATATGCATCCCTTAACCAGCTACCTGCTCCAAGCAAGTTGCACAGCATGTGTGTTTTAGTTTCCTCATCTGTAATAGGGGGAGACCCAAAGTACTTCATTGGCTCAGAAAGTCACTGGGAGTGTTGAATGACTGAAGAGCTACAGATCACTGCCATGCAAAGAGTCAACGTTCATGGAAGGGTGGTGGATGTTTCTCATCATTACTATCACCTACCACCTAGCCTACACATAGAACTGCACTGCAGCTTTTCTACAAATGACAATGTACCCCAAACATAACAAAATGCACTTACTTCTACTCCAAATAATACAACACTCCTGACTCCAGGAATCTCGGCTAATGCTGCTTCTACTTCTGGTATTACCATTGAAAACCTGGTCTTTGGAAGGACCAGTTTTACACCTGTTAGGTCAATTTCTTGAACGGTGCTCCCAAGACCTTTAGGGTACTGTTCTGTTACGATAACTGGAATTCCTAACATTCGGGCCCCTTGTAACTGGAAAAAACAAACAGAAAACAAGGATAATTAGCAATTTATGTATTTTGTAACTATATAAATGTATACCATGCTTCAGGGAATTGGAAAAAATAAACAAGCAAACATACCAATCTCTGTCCCACGCTAATAATATCCCCAAAATATTTGATGGCTGGTCTAAATCGCTCTTGCATATCACAGCAGAAAAACACAGTGCTTGAAGGTGTAAGATTTCCCAGGGTGGTGAGCTGAGGAAAGAAGAAAAAAGAATGATTTAGCACTCGTTATACAACGACATTTATTTTCAGTGGAGGTCAATAAAGGAGAAAAGTGTTCCTACTGCTTGCCCTAGTAAGTCAATTTCTACAACTATTATCCAAAGGAAGTGATCTGAATTATTGAAAAAAAAATTATCCACAAAGATATTGACTGAATTGTTTTTAATAATGAAAATCAGAAAAAAACCAAGGACCAACAATACAGAAAAGACTTCACAAAGTTTAACACACTCCCATGAGAAAAAATTTTTTAAAGAACTAAAATAATATATGCAAATAAGTTTTTAAAAATATTTGAACCATCTATGAAGAAATGCTCATGATCTAATATTAATTTTAAAAAGAGAGCACAGGGGCGCCTGGGTGCTCAGTCATTAAGTGTCTGACATTGGTTCATGTCATGATCCCAGGGTCCTAGGATCGAGCCCTGCATTGGGCTCCTTGTTTGGTGGGAAGCCTGCTTCTTTCTCTCCCTCTCCAGATGCTTGTGTTCCCTCTCTCACTGTCTCTCTCTCTCTCTGTCAAATAAATGAATAAAATCTTTAAAAAAAATAAATAAATAAAAAGAGAGCACTGAAGTTCAGCAGTATTTCAATCATGTGAAAATATAAATAGAATGTAGAAGCAAACACATGTAAATATTAACAAGTAGTTACACAGTTATGGGTGTCAGTAATACTTTTTTCTTTATACTTTTCTTACCTTCTCCAAATGCTATTTAAAAACACTTCCCAGACGTTATTTAAAAGTACACATCGCTTTTACTGTTAGAAAAAAAAAATGTTATGATGGTAAACAACTTAAGTTTGATGATGGCATTGCTTCTAAGTACAAAAAGTAACCCTGAAAATAATCTGTAGCAGAGACTACGGAACATAAAACTAAAAAATCAGAACAAATTCAGAACTGCTGCTGTCATCAAGACAGAAATATTAAGATGCTGTTCTCAGGAATAACTTCTCAGAGTTCAAAAAAAGAAGTGCAATGAAATAATGCCAAGCACATCACCACTGTTCAATGGACAGACATAAATTGGACACCTGCATTCGTCAACAAATTCATCATCATCAGGAAATTAATGAATTAAGGTTAAAAACAGGTATTAGATTACCCAGCTTGACGTTAATTGCCATAGTTGGTTCTACAGAAACAACGTGGGCGCAGGAGGAGTCTATAAAAAAGTGGAAAACCGCTGGTGAATGTTAAGAATTTCATGTCACTGATGTATTCTTCAAGGTCCACGATGCTGTTCTTCCTGCCTTCTCAAATTTCAGAAAGCACTGCAGAGAAAGAATCTGGTCCTGAATGAACCCATGCCCCTCCTCTTACTAGCCAGCCCTCAGATCTCCCCTCAATTTTCCCATTTTGCCCAAAAATCACCCATGGATAATGTCTGTTAATAATTTTCTAGAGAAAATCCTTTGTCCCAATTACATGATGGTGGATTCCCCACCAGCCTGGCCCTACACACTTCCAGGAAACAGTTACTACAGGAATTAGGTGCATCATTATAAGAAATCTCTTATCCTTCCAGTGAGTTTGTACTTCCTTATCTATGTGCTGGTCTGAGGAACGCTGGCACCTATCTCCCTCTACAGAGCAAATTCATGGCAGGATGGGAGTGCCATCTGTAATGCTAACACTATGTAAAAGGTTTCCCTACTTTGCCAATAAAGGATGACCAAAATAAATATTCAAGCATCTTAAATTACATATTCAGTCTTTAACTGTTTCGCTCCCTTAAATTTTTAATGCAAGTATCATTTTCCAAAGCACGGAGCGTGACATATATTTAAGTACCCAGGACACAATTTTTAAAACCAATAACTATTTATGAATACATATTTTAAATTCTCAGTAAAAATTAAATTTTGGATCAAAGGGCTCAAAGTCTAGACACCCACAATGTGTTTAGGGCACATGACAGAATGCAATTTACCTGCAACTGGTCTGTTTCAAATTACAGCAATGCAACTCAGTCATTCTCGTCATTCCACGGCAGTGAAAGAAGCAAGCAAGCAAAATAAACCAACCTAAGTGTGCCAGATGGCCAAGCACCATCATACTCAGAGCTCGTGGCCGCTCTCTCTCTAGCTCGCAGATCTCCCCTCAGATAACAGACGAACTCTGTACACATTCCCAACAAGTTTAGTCCTCCTGGCTCTAAACTCACAGAAGGTTATTAACAGCAAATCAGAAAGTAAGTGGCTAGAGACAGGCAAACTGGTTTCAACAAGAAATGATAGGTGACAGAAAAAAAATTCAAAGTATACTAAAAGCAGATCAAAACTCAACTAGTTCCACATCTAGACTTCTAGTGGAACAGTATATATATAATAACATAAATTGGGACATCATTTTAGCACACTCAACTAAGAAAATGTTAAACTATATAATACTTCAGGACTATGATATTAAAATGGGCAAATGAATTGGGATACATAAAGGAATAAAGCCTTACCTATCCAGAAACCCTAAATATTCAGAGTTGTGGTCTCCTGGTGTTTTCTGTTCCTACCTCCTTTCAGCTGTGATGTCTCCTATTCTGGGCAGGGGGCCACATCAGATATATTTCATAGTAGACACAGACTGAGGATGTCAAAAAATGCAGCCACAAAATCCTCACCACCTTGAAAACCCCTTCTAGTATAGGAACTCATCTATTAACCTTCAGCAAACAGAGAAACGACAGAGATAATGTGACAAGGCATGTATGTTCTTGCGCAGAGATGACTGGCTATAATTTAGTGAATCAAAAATGCCCAGACAGTCTCCTCTCAGGAAGTCAGAGTTTAACTCCTGATACCCCTCTTGGATGTGGACTGCATGAAATGACATGATTCCTCAAAGTAGAATATAGAGGAGGCAACAGGGTGATTATTTACAATGGAAAAAATCTGCAGACACTGCCTCAGCCAGGTGATCAAAACTGAAAGAATCAGTCATGCCACATTGCTAGTATATCGACTTGAAAAAAACGTGTTAAGAACGACCTTCATCATCTGCCTCTCAAAATCCCACAGCCCCATTTGAAGTGTGCGAAAAACATCAGATAAACCTAACTGAGATACATTCTACCAAAATATCTGACCAGTACTCCGCAAAACTGTCAATGTCATCAAAAACTACACAATACAATACAGACAAAACAAGTCTGAAGACCCAAGGGAGCCTAGGAAGACATGACAACTAAACATAATTAGTATCCTGGAATGGACTATGGAAGAGAAAAATGGCATTCGGGAAAAACCAGTGAAATGTGAATAAAGTGTAGAACTCAAGAGATTTGAATGTACCAGTGCTGGTTTCTTGGCTGTGACATGCACTGTGCCCAGCAATGTAAGATGACAGTCAGGGGGGAAACTAGGTACAAGTATCCAGGAACTCTCCGGGCTATCTCTGCAACTATGCTCTAACACTGTGCTAAAACTGAAAGCTTATTTAAAAACAACAACAACAAAACAACAACAACAACAACAACAACAACAAAGAGGTATCCCTACACTATGGTAGTTGGGGGAAAAAAAAAAATTGCTACTTTTGATAAGCCAGAAAGAAGGCTTTGAGGCTACAATAAAAAGGAGAAAAAACAAAACAAAACTACCCTGAGAAACTCTAACCATGTCCCACCAATCCATCCCCCAAATTCACATGAATTCAATAAGTTGTTATTCAATTACACACTGACTCTAAAACCCAGGGACTTCTTAACTTGACTCATAAATTTCTCTTAAAGCAAAACATTGTAGATAACTAAAAACGCTGCTCAGAATATGCTGCAACTGCAAGATAGCAAATTAAAAGTACACTGGGTCAAATGCTGTCACAAGTTAAAACACAGCAATTACAAATCATTGCATATTCAAGAAACATGAAAAAAAATCACATATAAAAAATGTGTGTGTGCAAACATACATACCTTCATTTATCTATATATCAGCAAACATCTCTATACATGCATACACATAAATAACACATATCTCAATAAACATATTCAAATACAAAAAACTGGTCAGAACCTGTAGCACCCTTTAGAGATCAATTGCAAATATAAATTTTTGTCCATTTTCTTAAGAAATGTCACAGCTGGAATCTGACCAGATTTAGCACTTAAAAGACTTTCATCCCCAAGTCCCATTTTACATTATTATATTATTACAACAGTATATCCCCCTCTTCATTACCACCTGTGTTCTGACCATTTTCTAACAGCAGCTGTCCATCTGCAAGGAACCTGTCCTTCCTCGGTTAAGTGCCCCTGGTGACTCAGGACAGGCACATACACGGCGGAGGCCGGCCTTGCTCAGTGATGCTCTCTCTGTGCCCCTCTCTGTGTTTCCACAAAACCAATTCACGTTGAGTGTTTTATGTTGAATTGTGTCCCCCAAAGTTCGTATGTTGAATTCCTAACCCCCAGGACCTCAGAAAGTGACCTTATTTGGAAATAGAATCATTAAAAAAATAATTAGTCAAGATGAGGTCACACTGGAGCAGGGTGAGGGCCAGCACCAACATGACTAGCATCCTTATAAAAAAAGAGGCAATCTGGACAGAGAAGGCCTTGGGAACATGAAGGCAGTGATGAAGGTGATGGGTCTATACACCAAGCAATGCCAAAGATGTCCAGAAAACCAAGAGCCAGGAAAGAAGCATGGAACACATTCTCGCTCACAGTCCTCAGGAGTCGACCCTGAATGTTAGCCTCCAGAACTGGGCGGAAGTAGGCTTCTGTTGTATAAGCCACTCAGTGTGTGGTACTTTTGTTTAACAGCCTTCTCGTGAGAACTACTACTGGGAGTAAACTGTGTGTATTTAGGAATTATTAAAGTTTGGAATTGTAAATGGGATGTGTTCAAAACCGAGGCAGTCTATGAGAGTCACAAGATAGGCATGATATGCTTGGGAGAGAGTCCAGAAGGGACGGTCGGGTATCAGTATTTCTACTCAGAAATGTTTGCAAGGAAATGTGATTACCACAGCTACTCCCCTGGGGTAGCAGAGCTGTGGGCAATAGAATCTGAGACCAAATCTCAATTTCCCTAAATTCAATTACATGAAATCAGACAAATCATTTACATTTTCAAACAGCAGTGTCTTAATCTGTAACAAAGCAACAAAACGGTATCTACCTCAGAGGGCTACTTCAAGGATTAAATGGGCTTCATATAATCAAACAATAAATTCATAGTCCCTACTCTCAAACACTGCTTGTTTACAGGTAGCCTCCACTAAGGGGAAAAAAGTATGCAATGCTGGGAGCAGTAATACAAAATGTTAAATTTTTTTTTAAAGTGACACGCACAATACATTCTCTCTCTCTCTCTCCCCCCCATCAAGCCAATGGGGGAGAGACAAACCACATCCCTCACATTCCAGCTCTTTCCTCTCAGTGCCCTGACACTATTCACCTCCCAGAGATCTGTCCCGCCTGCTTCTCTATTCTGTTTCTGAGCATTATTATCTATCTGCTCCTCCTACATGCTCCCACAGTAGAGGTTTCATAATCAAAAATCACCACCTTCAAAATAGCAAGCCCAAGGGGAAACAGATTCCTTTCCTTCATCTTCCCAAACCAGGTCTTCTCTCCCTTTCCACCATGAACTCTGGGGTCTCTTCTGGCTAATAATAAATGCCATGCCCTCTGTTAAAAATAATAATAGAATATTAGTAGTAGTAATAAAACTCTATAAAAGTGAAGGTGCTCTGGAGCTAAATACCTTCCCAATTAACCATCTCAGGAAAGGTCAAAATAACCTTCCCAGGGAAGCCCTTATCTCCCACCCACACAAAGCTGCCAGAGCCTTCCCTCCTACATACAAAGGGAAAATGGCCTCACTGGCATCCTCGTCATGCCCACCTCTTCCTCTCTTCTGTCTGGGCTCTGCCTTCCATGGTGACAAGCTGGAAAATACACTGGAGGTGGTAGGATATCAAATGTACAGGAGTCTCCAGGGTTGAATGTTTCCATTAGTAAAAACTTGGGAAATACCTTAGGAAAAATTAAAACTTGGAAGTTATAAAAATGACCTAAATCCCCACTGTTCAATCCTCTCATTTACATTTCTTCCTTTGTGTCTCAAAATGCCTCGGACTTCAAGCATTCTGACAAAGCAGAAAACACATAAACCATGCTAGAAACATGAGCTGTCTTCAGCTACCTGAGCTGTCAGCAGACACTCGGTCCCTATGAGATGATTTCAGAGAAGAAGACACTCAAAAGTCCAATATTCACAATGGGGGTCTCAAAGATCAGTCCCCACAGAACCACTAACCCACTACAGGTGCACACCATATGGCATAAGCAACCACTGTGTGTTACAAGGTCATGGTAGCAGCAGTCAGAACAAGTGTGAAAGCAAAGCCACTCCCCTATGTAAATTAAGAATATATTCTAGAATATAAGTATGTGAGCCAGGGCCCTAGAGGCTCTAAGGTCCAGTTGAAGCAAATAACAAGTTACATTATTTAAGCAGAGGACTACATAAAGCCAAACTTTCGCTCTCTGTCCCTGCTACTGGGAGAAAGGGACCATCAGGCCCCAGGAGCATGGCCTCACTGAAGGACCATCCTGAGTCTTCTTAAGTGACAGGCACGGATTCCAAAGAACAACGAATACCAGCAAAACAAATGATATTACAAACTCATGTTTCTGGCCTGTTCTCTATTCTACCTGATATTTTCATTAAGCATGAGAAGAGAAGATGAATGCTTTGGTCAGCTACCAGGAAGGAACTTCACAAGCTTTGATGGCTCCACCATTACCAGAGAACCTTGGGCAATTTCTTCCATTTTCTGCTATTTTGCAAAATGAGAGGTTATAAGGTGAGGAACAAGAATGGGGTCTTATCCGTGTTTGAATTCACTGTGCCAGGCACTTAAAGCTGCCACTCAAATGTTTCTGTGATGAACTCTATGGTCTCATTTAGCTATAAAATATCCATGTCTGTAGGATTACACAGCTCGGTTCCAAAAACATGTAATAAATTGTTCATGAAAAGAACTATCTTCCCTTTCACTTCTAAGTATATACACA
This sequence comes from Mustela nigripes, assembly GCF_022355385.1. Taxonomy (NCBI): domain Eukaryota; kingdom Metazoa; phylum Chordata; class Mammalia; order Carnivora; family Mustelidae; genus Mustela; species Mustela nigripes. The sequence continues at coordinate 67,200,422 of NC_081568.1, read as the reverse complement.
CTAAGTACACATATGTCTACATTAGAGACATATACTCATATACATATAAATAGGTATCAGAATAGCTTTATGGGTATATATGGAATGTATGTAGCCTTCCACATTTATTTTATAGCTGGAGGAGGCACCGGGCTGAAGAAGTCAACGTATTATTACTAAAAGGAGACAGCATAAAGAAAAATACTGTTAAAAACTTTAAAATACTTAAGGTATTATGTAACAGACTTTTCAGAACTCTTGGGCTATTTAATGAGATATAAACAATATCTTTAAAAAGACTGAACAGAGTTGTGCTATTATAATTATTATTTTAAACATCACCACCAAAAAAATGTTATCTCCTATACCAAGCAAAATATTTCAAAAGCCACAAGTTACCTAAATTATAAAATGGCTTTTGAGAATGTACAGGACATTTCACATATACACATATACATTACTAATTTCCAGCACGTTTCATTAAAGTCAGTTGGCAGACATGGGCCTTGAATTTTTCAAAATAAGTAAGTCTTATCTTGTGGGGAAGGGGAATAGACTTATAGATGTGGGGGGGGGGTCACTAGTTTGGCATAGTATCTTATTAGGTATAGCCCACCCTCCCTCCCAACCACTACAGAAAATGCATCACAAAGAAGTCTGCATCTTCAGGTCAGCTGCAGACCTCCTCAGTTAGAATTTGGATTCTGGCCTTTATTAATGGATTTGTCAAAGGTGCATCCAACTTCTTGGGTATTTTGGCAACAATAACCTAATACAAGAACAAGGAAGACTGCAGAGAGGTGTCAGCCACGAAAACTCTTGAAGACATAAAAATGGAGGGCGGGGGTGGGGGGAGTTGTAGTAAACACCTACCAACCACCATTCTCACAATTCTCTGTATGGACAACAGGGCAAATTCTGGGGTATCAGAGATCATCCTTTTAGAATCCCCACAGGGCTAAACAGTGGAACCTCACAGCCTTTGTCCTTTGAACACAGGAAATTTATCCAGGTAAAAGTATCTGCTTTGGAAGCTTCTTGCAGGGGTGCTGGGGCTGGCATGGGTGCTGTGGTGATAAGAAACAAAACCAATTCTGCAGCTACTGACTACAGCTGGGTGGAAGAAAAATCTAGAGAATAATCTTAAGAATATGACACGTAAAAAAAAAAAAAAAAAAAGAATATGACACTTGAATATAAAACGCCTTCTAAGCCTGATTCCCACATTTCAATTTGGTCTTCCGAAGAAATGGCTTATCGGTTTCTCAACAAAAGAAAAATTGTTGATAGTGTAGCACCTAAAATATATCTTACGTTCTCTCTTTCCAAAAATAAAAATCCTCCAGTGAATCCTCTGAGCATAAAAAGAACAAGAGACAGGCCCGCATAGTTATTAGTGCATGATTTTAAAAAATATATATGTATATATATTTAAAAGCTATAAAATAATCCTCAGGTGCAATAACTTTCTCGGCCAGCACCATCGGGAAATCCTGGTGGAGGGAAAGTTGGGTAATTAACAAGGTATTACAGTCCTGAGTCAAATGACTTTTTGAACGTAGGCGACGTACATATAATCAAGAGATCCAGTAACCCGTTACCAGGATGAGGCTACTCAAATGGTTATTTCACTTAAGGTTAACGGAGGCTTAAGCTCCAGGAACTACAAACTGGAGAGAGGAGCGGGGAAAGGCCTGACTCCTAAAGTTTGTGTTTCCGCAGTTGGTAAACACAACTCCGGGTAACAAACCCTAAGGCCAATACCCCCATCAACTCTTCACCCCCATTCGGCAGCACTCCCACAGAAAACCACAGCGAGTACCGCACGGCCCTTCGGTTACGCAGGCGGCTGGACCTGCTCCTGGCACACAAAGCGGATGCGGCCGGTCGAGGACCACACACGTGGGGGCGTTCTCGCGTGCCCAGACGCGCCGGGAGGCCCACGCCCCCGCTTCGGGCGAGGACAGCTGGTGACCGTCACCTTCGGACTGGCCCATTCTCTGAGCCGTCCCCGAGGACTGCGCTCGCGGCGCAGCCCTCCCCAGCCAGCGAGGCGCGCAGGGCCCGGCGCCAGGGCGGCGCGGGGCACCTGAGGAGCGCGGCGGGGGCGGAGACAGAGACGCGCGGGGACCGGCAACAGTGGCTGGGCGCGCGGCCCTCCCGCGGGACCCACCTGGATCTGAAGCGGCACGAGGCGGACCTTGCAGCGCTCGCTCACCGCGAAGCCCTTGGGCAGGTCCACGTACTGGCCCCACTCTTCGGCGAAGAGCTGCACCACGAATTTGCGGTGCATGTCGATCTGGTCGCCGTACAGGCTGAGGAACTTCTGGATGAGCAGCTCGTAGCCCGCGCCGTGCGGCACGGACGAGGGCCGCGCGAAGACCGAGAAGCAGAAGAGCACGGGGACCGTGCCCGACGGCGCCCCCGCGCCGCCGCTGTTGGGGAGCGCCGGGACAGCCAGCTCCGCCGCCGCCATGTTCCCCCCAGCGTCTGCCAGCTCCGAGGCCAGCAAGGCGCAGACAGGGCCGGCCGCCGCGGCCCCGCCTCCCCGCGCCGCCCTCCTGCTCGGGAAGGCGAAGGGGCGGGCCCTGGCGGCCGCAGCTCGCGCGCCCTCCCCCGCCCCGCAGAGGGCGGACCGCGGCAGAGAACCGGGCGGTGGGGCCGGAGTGCGCGCCAGCCAGCGCCTGCGCCCGCCGCCGGGACCGCCCCCTCCAACCTGGACTTGGCTAGGCGGCCGCCGTGCGCGTCTAGTACGCAGGGGAAGTGTGTGGCCCCCAATTCCCCCGCGCTCCGCCCACCTTCGAACAAGCGCTGTTCGCGGGGAGTTGCGTTCTGTTTGGGGGCCGAGGGCTGCCCAGCTTTATCTGCCGGGACGCGTTACCTGTTGGCCTTGTGCAGAGGCAGGGTGGCGGAAGTAATGTCAAAACCGAAAGGTCACACTGGTACAGACTCTAAGAAGAGCAGCAGAATTTGTTTCCTTAGAAGGGTCATCCGAGGCTCAGGATTTCATATTTTTTTCAGTCCCATGGGACACAATATCTCTAGTAATGAATTTGATGTCTTGGCCTCCCTTTATCTCATCCCAATTTCAGGGTGAATTTGGATTGGGAATTGCAAAAGATAAGGAGGTTTATGAGCAAAGTCTTGAGGAAAATCGGGACTTCATATTCAAACTGAGCATTTCTGTTTTTAAGCGAGTAAGAGGGATCACTTTCAAATAAAGTAATCCCCTGCCTTATGAACACTGTAAAGCACTATATAAAATTAACGGGAATTAGAGAAACATACGCTATGAAAAAAGTTTCCCTAACATCAGGTCCTGGGTCAAGACAGGCTCATGAGTCCAAACACATTTGAGGAACTGGGGGATTCCTCTTTTTGGGATGTAAGAACTTTTAAGTCAGGGTTTCTCAGCTGTCATTGTTGACATTTGGAAAGCAGACTACTTTTTCATGGGTGGGTTGGGGGGTGCTATCTTTTGTATTTGTAGGATGTTTAGCGGCACGCCTGGCCTCTGTCCGATAGATACCAATAGTACAGGCTCCTCCCTAGACTTCACAATCAAAAATGTTTCCCGACATTGCCAAACATCCCCAGGGGGCAAATTTGCTCCCAGTTGAGAACCACTGCTTTCAAGTAATGCTAAGACCTCCATTTGGTCTTTATTGCTCATTTGTACCCAAACTACTAAAAATAGTCTGTTTTCTGGTTTCTCTTCAAACTCTGAGACATTCCATTAAAAACTCTTATTGTCTGAACCCATCAGACCCAAAATGATATTTCTGCATCTATCACTCCATTGCAAGTTCTTCCATATGTGGATGTGAAAATCTGTGCTAATAAAAGTGACAATTGCAAAGCTCCACTGATGCTCCAGAATAAATACATAAATAAATAAATAAGGACAAGATAATTGACAGTTAAAAGCTAAGTGTGAAAGCTCTAGAGGCCAAAACCAGACCACAGATGTACACAGCCTTGTTAAGAAAGGAAAGGGACTATATCCCAAGCAATAGGAGAATCCAGAGGAAGATCTGAGAGATTATGTGTGTCACTAGCTTATGAGGGTGCATGACCAAAGATGCAGAGCAAAACTTTACCAGTTAAGAAACACTCTGCCAATGACAGATTTTAACACCCTGGTAAAGCTTTGGAGGGATAGACCAAACTGCATCTAAGGTAGCTCCTGCATGGGCCATACATTAACATTCTCATGTTATACCCTCTGTCATACTCTGGAGAGACATAAACTGGCCGGACATCCTGCAGAATTCACATTTGTCCACTATATTGATAACATCATGCTCACTGGACAAGAAGAACAAAAAGTAACTCTTTGTAGAAGGCCTTGGCAAAACACATGAACTCCAGGAGGCAGAGAAACTCTGTTTTAAGGGCCCAAGACAGCAAAATTTTAGGGTCCAGTGCCCTAGCACATGCCAAGATGGCAAACATCCCCTTCAAAGTACAAGACACATTGCTGCTTCTTGCACTTGCACTTCCCACCATGAAGAAGGAAGACCAGTGCCTCTTCAGATCACAGAGACAGCATATACCACAATGGAGAATAATATGACTCATTCTGTGTGACATGAAATGCTGCCAGCTTTGAGGGGGGCCCAGTAGTAAAGGGGTTTTATAGTACATTCAGGTAGCAGTGTGGACAGCCCTGCCTTCCAGGCTATATAACTTGATAGATCCCATAGTACTGGAAATATCAAAAGTAAAGAAGATGCCATCAGGTTGATGGAAAGCCCTAAGGCAAGAACCACAATCCAGACAGCATCAGTTTTGGAACACAGTTGTGTTATCTCCAGCAGCAAATTCTGCTGTTCCGATGGGACATCAAATTACCATCAGATGGAAGAGCTGACCCTGAGCTGATTTCTTTCAGATCCACCAAGACTTAGGGTTAAAAAAGCCCAGAAGAAATCATATTGTACTTTCAACAGAAAGTTGGAAGTGGTACATATGGGATCAAGAACGAGCAAGGTTGGACAGATGAAATTATTAAATGTGTCAGCTAGCGTAGACACCCATGTTACCCACCACTGTCTTAACAGCACCTTTCCTTCATGGGAAGGAGATCCATTATCACTAATTGACAGAAGCTAAAAGATTTGAGCTTGGTTCACGAATGCATTGGCTTAATGTCTTAGTATAAGCCATGGAAGACAGGAATCAGAAGAAATCCCCCCAGGGGGCAAAGTTTGGACAATGATTTAGTTATCTACTTTTCATGGAAATAGAGGTTATCTGAGCTGGGCCTAAGAATTACACAGAATGATAGACAAAGGCAAATGACTTAGCAAGATAGTCAGGAACCTGGAAAAAGAATGACTAGAAGATCAGGAACAAGGAGTTCTGGGATAGTTACATGAAAGTATTCATACAGAAAGGAGCACCAAGTGCGACAATTTTCATATTGCATGGTAATGCTCTCTCAAAAGGATCCACTACAGAAGAGACACTCTACCAGCAGGAAGATACCCAGACTATAAAAAGGACTCCTACTGCATGATAAAAAGACAACCCAGTTAAAATGGGAGAAAAGACTTGAATAAGTACTTCACAGAAAAAGATGAACAAATGTCCGACAAGAACACGACAAAGTGTTTAATGTCTCTAGTTGTCAGAAAACCACAAATTAAATCAACATAAAAATTCTATTTTAAATCCACTAAAATAGTTTAATTGAAAAGATAGTAACAACAATATGGAACTAGAATTTTTATATATTGTAGTGGGTATATAAAATGGCACAACCTTTTAAGAAAAATTGACATGGCAGCTTTTTACATAGTTAAACATGAATCTGTTCTTTACCCACAAAGTCTCAACCTGCAGTTTTTGTGCAAGAGACATGAAAACCTATGTCCACAAAGACTTATACACAAATATTCGTGGAAGCTCCATTTATGATATCCCCAAACGGGAAATAAGCCAAATTCTATTAAGGTTTCATAAACTATTGGTGATATATTCACACAGTGGAATACTACAAGAAATAAAAACAGTGAATATCTCATACACAGAACAACATAGATGAATCTGAAAAAACAAACAAACAAACATGAAGCCAGACAGAAAAGAGTATATATTGTGTGATTCCATTCAAACAAACTTCAAAAAGTCAAAACTAATCTCTGTGATATAACCACTGATATAATCACTATGATATATCACTAATCTGTGATATAAATCAGAACAATGGTAACCTATGGGAGGATTGCAAGGATTAGAAAGAATCACAGAATTTTCTGCACTGATGGAAATATTCAGCATTTCATTTGCATTTATTTAATTAGAAGCATTTTACCTTATGTAAATATGTAAATTTTTACCCTAAAATAAAAGGTACAATCCAAAGGCTTTTATTAATTATTTCTCTGATCCTAATTCCTGCCATTCAACCCTCTGCTCCAGGCCCACTGACCTCTTGTCATTCCTTATCCTTTGCACCTACTATTTTTTCTGCCTGAGAACTATTCTGCTTCCAGATAGCCACGCTATCTGGGTTTTAAATGAGTCTATATGAGTTCCTGCTGTCTCATTTAATGTAAGTCTATGTTCAAATATGAACCTCAAATCAAAGAAGTCCTCCCTCATTTTCTTACATATAATGAATAGATCAGTTACCGTGACCACAATCTATATGCATTTCCTGCTTCACGTTTTTTGTCTTTCTTAACATTATCCCCATTTGTATATTTAGTGACAGCAGAAACTTGTTCCCTTTGTTTCCTGCTGTATCACCACCCCTAGAACACCCCTAGAACATAGTAGGCTCTCCACAAACAGGGTGAAGGGCTGTTAACAGTGTATATATCTTTAAGCTAGCTGTACTGAAAAATCCAAGGTACGCTCAGTCAAGGGTATTATTTAGGTGACTGCTTTGTCTACATTGTAAATTAATCCTATGATTAGAGGATTACCGGATTTCTTAGAAGGCTCCAAACAAGATTATCTGACTCCACTTTCATTTTCTGAAAACTTTGTGCAAGTCTCACATAGCTTTTACACCCTCTTCCATGGGGAGTTCTGACAATTTTCTGCAAAGGAAAGGAAAGGTGTCAAGATAACATTCCATACATAGATGCGACATGGTACAGCAAAATGATGGGAAGACATAACAGATAAATTTAAGAACCAGAGGAGAGCTTAAGATCATCTGCCAGAGACACTCTAGCAGAAACTTATTGCTTGGATTTGTTGTTATTTTATTATAACATCACCAAAAATCTTAGAGTTGATTGCCAGAGCATCCAGCTGTGACTAGCTCCCACAATGTTATTCAAACTCATATTAATATAAAATTCAATTGCTTGAATTTCCCATCTATTCAATCAATGAATACTATACACTTAGAATTCTGTGGTGAACAAGAAAGATAATAAATGTTCCTACAGAGCTCCTTGCTGTTATGGAGCTGACAGTCTGTCTACTGAGGTAGGTAGACAATAAACACATAAACAAATAAAAGATCTAAATAACCCAGGGTAGCAAAAAGGCTACGAAGAAAATGTCATAGACCATTTGGAAGTGGTAGGATGCAGGATACTTTAAGTAAATAAATAGTCTGCAATCTACTTTCTTGGAAGGCAGCATTTAAGCTGTGATCTGAGGTAGGAAAAAGTGCTCCAGAGGGAGGAACACATGCACGGGCTCTGAAAGTCTAACCAGCCTAGTATGTCTGAGGAAGGTTGTGGCAGGAACATAGTGAATTGCATGAGACAACATATGTGATCAATGGCTTATAAGCACATAAAGAATTTGGGTTTATTTTGAGTCGAGCTGGGAGCCCGACATGGGGCCCAATCCCAGGACTTGGTGATCATGGCTTGAGTCAAAGACAGATGCCCAACCATCTGAGCAACCCAGGCACCCCTTGAGTAAAATGTTTTAATCGGGAAAATGATATAAATGATTTATAAATGAATAAAACCTCATCTTAGTACTATGTGGGAAATTGAATGTAGAGGGTCAAAAGCAGAGACAAGGAAAATGAAAGCAGAGAGAAGGAGACCTGCTTGGTTGGCTGTCAGAGTCATCCAGGCAAGAGGGGATGGCTGATTGCTTTGGAGCAGTGGTTCTCAGCCAGAGGCATATTTGGCAACGCCTGGAGGCCATAAACAGCTGGAGAGAAGAGTCGACTATGTCTAATACTGCAGAGAGATCAAGCAGAATGAGAATGCACGTAGAGAGTAGGGATATCAGTGACTTTGACAAGGGCAGTTACAGGGGAAGATGGGGCTTAAGAGACTGGTTTTACTGCATTCAAAGACACAACTGGTAGTGAGAAATGAGTTGATCAATTCATTAGATTAAGAGGGACAGGACACTTGGGTGGGTGGCGCAGTTGGTTAAGCTTCTGCCCTGGGCTCAGGTCATGATCCTGGAATCCTGGAATCCAGTTCCACATTGACTCCCTGCTCGGGTCGGGGGGTGGGGAGTCTGCTTCTCCCTCTGCCTGCTACACTTCCTCCTTCCACACTCTCTCTCTCTGACAAATAAATAAATAAAATCTTTTTTTTTTTTTTTAAAGCATTAAAAAAAAGAGACAGTTTAGGAGAATTTCCTTAAGGAAAAGAAACACTAGAGATATTAGATTATCATTATACACTGGTGAGAATCAAGCAGAAGAAAGCAAGAGATTTATAATGCTGGAGGAGAGAAGATAATTGAAGGAGCAAAGTCCTTGAAAAGGACAGAATCCAGAGCACAGAAGGGGGGCTGTTTTTCTTTTGGGAATAGAGATTCTTGTTCTATGGAGAATGGAAGGCACAGAATTAGGGTAAACATAGAGGCAGGTTAATAACTGGAATAAGGACATAAGGGAGTGTTTTGTTTTGCATGATATATAATTTTGCATACGACTCCTAAACATCTGTTATCTTTATTTCTTGGTATAATTTAGATATAAGTTATTATATTAAAGGCAGTCATAGTTTTGGCTTCGTCTGGTATTCCTAACTCTGTTTTTTCTTATTCTCTTTTCAAAGGACATACTTTGGGAGCCACATATCTACTTTAACACATTCCTTTCATCATGACCATCTTTTGAAGACAGAAAGGTGTTTACAATCCATTCTATTTTGTATTTCAGAACTTCCCTGTATCTCCTCAGGAAGTTCCTGTCCAATGTAGCATCTGGTTCATTTTTCCAAGAAGAGGCTCCCAGAGTGGAAAGAAAAAAGTGAAGTTATAAACTTGCGAGCGATTCCATTGTCTCCAAAATTTATCTTAAGATCTTCAAGTCAGACAACCTCAGACAATCCAGCCACATGGCTGATATCAAAATCTGCATGGCTTTGGTTTTCCGAAGTTCAGTTATGGCTCCTTTGGAATCCTTAATCACCTTGTTGCTTCTCACCTGCTGCTGCCCACCTGCAGCAGACGGAGTACTGTGACTTGTGATTCTTTGACAAAAAAAAAGTTCGTAGAACCTCTCAGGTCAGCCTAGCATTTAGCCCCCACATCTTTCCTCCTGATAAGTTGAAGGAAGCAACCCTTTTCCTAACAGAGGCTCCCCCTTGGGCCCTGGATCCTCCATCTCTCAGAGACTTCTGCTCTGCGATTATCCCCAATCCTGTTCTATGTGAACAAATGCCTTCCTTGCTCCTGGATCTTTCTCACTGGGTATGAGTTAAGTGAGAAGATAATAAATTAACTCTTTTGCTCCTATTTCTCTCATGTCAATTGAAAAACTTCTTGGAAAAGGTGACTCTACTTGTCTTTCCATGTATTCCCTAACTCACCCCAGTATGGCTTCTATCTTCCTCTGTCCACTCAAACTGCTCTTGTCAAGGTCATCAGTGAGCTTCTTCTTGCCAGTGTCATGACTATGCCTACCACCAATGACCAAGTCTGCACTCTGAACTTATGGGACTTTTCAAGCATATGCAACATGTATCTCATCATTCTCTGCTTTGTAAAATCTTTTTAGGTGGTAACTGTCCTTACTTCATACTCCCCTGGTTTTCCTTCTCATTGACTGCCTTCACGAGGCTTCTAGAAAAATCTTGTTGTTCTCCCATTACCTGACTTCTAAATGTCAGCACACACCAGACATCAGTCTTGAGTCCACTTTTTTTTTTCCTCTCTGCATGCTTTCCCTGATTGATCTCATCTTGTCCCTAATTGTTATCTATATGTTAGAACAATCAAATTTTTATTTCCAGTGCTGATTCCTCCCTGATGTTCAGACTTATCTGTCAAATTGCTTTCTTGGCCCTTCCACTTGATGTCTCCAGAACTTCTCACACACACCATGATCATGATTGGAATGCTTGGGTGACTCCTTTGGTTGAGGATCCGACTCTTGATTTCAGCTCAGGTCGATTGCGGGGTCATGAGATCAAGCCCTGCATTGGGCTCAATGCTGGACATGGAGCCTACTTGAGATTCTCTCTCCCTCTCTCTCTGCTTCCCCCCACTTGCACATGAAAGGAAGGAAGGAAGGAAGGGAGGGAGGGGAGGAAGAAAAGTTCAAATATGGAACAATCAACACAGAATTCTTAGTTTTCATCCTACATATATCTTTCCTCATCTTAGAAAGTGGAGTCACCTCCAGTGGTCAAGCTAGAAACCTGTGAGTCATCCTGGACTGATCCCCACCGGCAGCACCACATTCATTTTGCCAGCAGAAGCCAGTGGCTTCTACCATCCAGTTTTGTTCAGGTTGCCACCATCCCAGTCGAAGCACGTTAGCTTTCTCCTGGATGACTGCCAGAGGTTCTGCCAGTGATTCAGCTCTTGCCCCTCAGGCCATGCTCCACATGGCAGAGTGAACTATCGACAAAGTAAGTAAGAACATCTCACTTCTCTGCTTACAACTCCTCATTAGCTTCCAACTACATGTAAAACAGAAGGAAATCCATTTCCTTAGCTTGGTCTGCTAGGCCTTACAAAGTCTGACTTCTGTTCTACCACTCTGTTCTCATCTCCTGACTTCCTATCCTGAACTCCCACTGCTCCAGCTACAACGAACTTTCCCAGAACTTTCCAGCTTCAAAGCCTTGTACTTATTCTGCCTGTAGGATTTGTTCCCAAGATTTCCCCCCTGCTGGGCTACTTCTCATTCTTCAAATCTACCCCAAGTAGATTCCCTCAATCCAGCCCCTTCACTCTTAACTACGTTATTGTCTTGATTTTCTCCTTGGCCCTTGCCATTATATAAGCTTATTTATGGAGAGTACACACCTCATGAAGGCAGAAACCCTGTCCATCTCTTTCATCAAATTGTTCCCAGGAGCACAGTGTCTGCCAAATAATACAAACTCAATAAACACATGAACAAATCATGACTCAATGTAACTGATTTACTCTCTCCTCACTCTTTCTATTGTCTGGTTGAGTAATTTGAAGTTATTTCCCACCTTCTCCAGGGTGTTACATATTTGTATGTTTTTGATGTTCCAGGGAAGTTACATCTTTATGCACTTCAAGGTTCCAAACCTAAAGGATTGAGAGCCTGAATTTATTGTATAGATAGTGTCAATTACAAATACAGTTGTTGTCTCTTATCAGTGGTTTTGCTTTCTGCCGTTTAGGTTAACCCATAGTCAAGCACCTTCCAGAAGCAGATGGCTCTCCTTCTGATGTATCCTTAGCAGGTCAGTTGTACCCTAAGACTAGGTCATGATAGCTGGGTCATTCACCTCACTTCAGCTCCTCAGGTAGGCATTTTATCATCTCACGTAATCACAAGAAGAAGGGTGAGTGTAGTCCAGTATAATATTGTGAGAGAAAGAGACCACATTTCTGTAACTTCTATTATATTGTTATAACTATTTTTTTTAAAAAAAAGATTTATTTATTCATTTCAGAGAAAGAGAGAACATGCACAGGGAGGGGTAGAGAGAGATGGAGAGAGAAACTTAAGCAGACTCTACAATGAGCGAGGAGCTGAGATCATGACCTGAGCTGAAACCAAGACTTGGAGCTTGACTGAATGAGCCACCCAGGTGCCCCTAATTGTTCTATTTTATTATTAATTATTGCTAATCTCTGTGTTAATACTGTGCATAATTTAGAAGTTAAACTTTATCAAAGTATTAGGTATAGGAAGAAAACATAGTACACATCAAGTTCCATAGTGTCCATGGTTTCAAACACCAATGGGGGTCTTGGAATATATTTGCTGTGGAAAAGGGGGAACTACTTACGTTTACTTGCAAGAAGCAGTATGTCTGACAAACCGTTTACAAGTCAAACGTAACTGGAAGTCTAGAAGAAGGTGGTGGCTGCAGCTCAGTGATGTCATCATTGAAGGCTGTTATCTCTCTGATTCTCTTACTCTTCCTTTCATGGTCCCATGATGGGGGACCACCCAGTTCCAAGCATTGCACAACTGTATTCAGAGGCCCAAGGCAAGGGCAGCACAAGGGAGAGATCTTTTCTCTGCTTCCCCTGCAATTATTGAAGAAAAGAAAAAATTTTCCAGAATCCCCGCTCAAACTTCCGGCATGCCATTAGTCAAAAGGGGGTCGGTCACATACCCACCCCTGGACTTGCAACTGGGTATTGTGGTACTAAGGAAGAGAAATACAGGATTTACCAAATGCAGCCTTTCCTCTCTGGCCTTGCTTCTCGAAGGCAGCAGAAGTAAGCAGAAGAGGCTGACAAGGAGGCTTCAGGCTTTTTCTATCCGGGTAATGCATGTCTGCCTTTCCTGCAGGGCCTCTGTGGCTACTTTATATTGTTGATTCTATCACCTCCATTAAAATTTAAAATCTAGCTGTGATGAAGTTAAGTGATTTCTCATAACCTCCTTTCTGGAGCTTAAACTTGGCAAAAATAGGATTTCCATGATTATTATTTCTTTAATTCCAGCATTTACTTTCACTGGCAGGGTTTTTCCCCAATTTAGTTTATTAAAAAATTGGACTATCTCCTATTACTTTTCTTTTCAGGAACAACCTCTCCAATCCTAATAGGCTACTCCCCAAAATTGTGCTACAGGGATTTTATGGTTTAAAGAGTAAGGAAAAGAATATTTGGGGCTAAAACAAAAAACTTGATGGGAACTTTTGCACACACATTTTTTGTATTTTTCCTTAGTCCTATCTAAATCCATTATCTACTTCAACTTCTATGTTTCTGAGTGAATTAGGCCCTTTGTCTTATTTTATTTTATTTTATTTTATTTTATTTTATTTTATTTTATTTTGGGGATACAATTTTTTGAGTTTTTACTGCTCACTAGGTCCCAGACTAAGCACTTTCCATGTACTCATTTAATTTGATTCATACAATAATCCAATGAAATAACCTGTCTTCACTATCTGATCTCCTCCAGACTTCTCAGCTTACAAAGCAAACTAAGGACCAGAGAAATGAAGTGGCTGCATGGACTTCAGAGCATGGACCACATAGGGGGTCAGGATTTTACTGCCTGGAATATAATTAGAACATCTTCTTAATGAAGCAGAAGGGAAGGCTCAGGAATATGGCCACTGCTTCCCTCTAAGGCTACTCAGGTCCCTCACCCTTGTTGCATCTGATTAAAATGAGATTAAAATTAAAGATTAAAATGTCTGCTGGTGGAAGAGGGCCTGTCACATGGCATGTTCTTTTCACTTACCTCTTCAGAATAAGCTCCTATCTGGAAACCCATTCAGTACTCAAGTAAATGCAAATTCCTTGAAAACAGAGAGTTAATAGTAAAAGTTGTGGTTACTGTCTTGGAATACTAATAGCAAACACTTTCATAATGCTTGGTATGTTGTAAGCACAGGTCTATTTGTTTTTGTTTCCTATGGCTGCTGTAACAAAATTATCACAAAAGAGCTTACTTCAAACAGCACAAGTTTACTCGCTCACAATTCAAGAGGCCAGGAACCTGAGCTCAGTATCACTGATGTCAACAGACCTGGGCTGCCTCTGGAGACGACAGGAAAGAGCCTGCTCCTTGCTTTGTTCAGTTTTTGGTGCCTGTTGGAATTTCTTGGCTTTTGGTCCCTACCTACATCAACATATCACCTTCTTTTATGTCTGCATGTGGTCAGATTTCCCTCTGCCTTCTTCTTACATAGATACATATAATTGCATTTAGGGTACATCTGGATAATCTCCCTTGACTTAAGTCAAGGGCCTTGACTTAATCACACTGGCAAAGACCCTTTTTACCATGCAAGGTGACATTTGCTGGTTCCAGGGATTAGGACCAGATACTGGAGCTATGACTTAGTCTACTGCAATATTTTATACATGGTATTCACTTAATCACATAGTCATCGAGGTAAGTATTGTGATTATCCCCATTTATTGATGAAAATGAGGCAGAGAGTTCAGAAAACTTATCCAATATCAAACAGCCATTAAGTGGCAGTGTGTAGATTGGAACCAGGTTAGTGACCTGAAAAACTAGCTGCCACTGTAATTAAATGGAAAAAAAAAAATCCTGTAGAAGAATTCCCTAGGCTGAGTGTGCCAAGATCGAAGTCAAATGTAAAGAGGTTTCTGCTTCAAAGGCAGTTTTCCTAATTTATGGAATTTCCCCACTTTCTCTTCTTTGGCAGGACTCCTTGTTCTGTCGTGGACTTTATCATCTCATACATAAACAATCACTCTATGTGCGGGCCTTTTAGAGTCATGTGGGAATAGTGTGCTGGAGAAACTGAAGGCAGTTGAGGTATTTGCTGAATGAATGGACTTTTAACTGATCCATCAAAGAAACACCAAGTTTGGGTTGGCAGTAAGCAAAGCAGTAAGCAAGCTGGATACTCATCATCATTTTCAAATTTTTTAAAAGATTTTATGTATTTGAGAGAGAGAGAGCAAGTGAGCAGGAGCAGGGGGAGAGGCAGAGAGAGAAGGAGGCTCCCTGCTCAGAGAGCCTAAAATGGGGCTCGATTCCAGGACCCTGGGAACATGACATTTGACCAACTGAGCCACCCAGGCACCCCTGCCCTTTGAAACCTTAAACCTATGCATCTCTGCTACTTGCTCAGGTCAGGCTGTTTTAATTCAAGTAGCCCATTTCTATATGCCTGTTATGGAGACTCTTCCAGAAAGCTCTGTATTTATATCCTTTCCCAGGTCTTCATTCTTTATTGTACTTTTAACCAGTT
Organism: Mustela nigripes; assembly: GCF_022355385.1. Classification (NCBI taxonomy): domain Eukaryota; kingdom Metazoa; phylum Chordata; class Mammalia; order Carnivora; family Mustelidae; genus Mustela; species Mustela nigripes. Next base: position 67,185,369 of record NC_081568.1, on the reverse strand, counting down.
CATTTTTATATTTCTTCCCCATACGCTCAGAGTTTCACCAAAACAATTTTCATAGTTTTTCATATCACTATGCTCCTAGGGTCAGGTCACTTGTCCTGAAGCTTATTTCCTTCCCCATGAATCTCATTCTCCCTTAACCAAACTAGCACGACCAACATGCTCCTCAATTTAAAGTCTTAAGTTATCCCACCACTGCTGGGACACACGGATATTACTATTCTACAGAATACCAGAAAGATGTATTCAAAAAATAATACCACATCAAATAATAAAAGTGTTTTTAAAAATATTAAGTGTTGGCAGATGAAATAGGACAGTCCCTCATACATTTCTGGTGAGCATGCAAATTAATATAAATTTTTATAAAACTAAGTTGCCATCCTCTATCGAGAACCTTGAAAGTATTCATTGTCTTTGATCTCTGAATTCTATTATATAAGTCTATATAGGTTGAGATGCTATAACTGAGAGATCCCAGCATGTAAATTGGTTTAAAGACAATAGAGGTTTATTTCTCATTCATGTGATAGCCCTAGTTGAGTGACTTTCTTCAATATAGTGATTCAGAGACCAAGCTCCTCCCTTCTAAGGCACTGCCATCACCTCAGTCTTTATCATCTGCGTCTGGCAGAACTAAGAGAAGCAAGAGCAAGCGGAAGATACATTTACTTCAAGTTTAAATGCAAAAGTAACCCTTGCATACGATGGTGAAAACCCATTAGTCAACTTTGAGACCAGAACACAGTCTCGCCTACGTCCTCAGAAATAGAAGGAATTTTTTTTTTGTTGATGAACTAACAGCCACATCAAGCTTTACAAAGAAGCCAGCCTCAATATAATGCCATAAGCAAAGTGTAGTGGGAAGATGGCCCCCGATAACAGAACATATGCAAACATCATGGACACATAGGGGGATTCAAGTCTGAATGCTCGCTTGGGCCTTCAGAAGCTGGGGCCCTTATGGAATTTAAAAGTTATCCATTTTAAAGTTTGGATAATTCTTTCTCAAGGGGATTTGATGAAGATTAAATGGGATATTGTATTCAAAGCACTTACTCAAGTACTTGTTACACAGTAATCATTTAATAAATAACTATTATTATTATAATTGCTACTTTAAAATTTTATATACAAACATATCTAAGACAGTTATTCCTTTTGAACCACTATAATCTAAATGTATCAGTGAGTTAACCACCACACCTACGTTCAATAGAATAGACTATAGTTCTTTAAAAGTGATGCAAGGTTGGGGTGCCTGGGTGGCTCAGTGGGTTAAAGCCTCTGCCTTCAGCTCAGGTCATGATCACAGGGTGCTGGGACCAAGCCCCGCATCAGGCACTCCACTCAGTGGGGAGCCTGCTTCCCTGCCTCTCTGCCTACTTGTGATCTCTGTCATATAAATAAATAAAATCTTTAAAAAATAATAATAATAAATAAAAGTGATGCAGAGTCTACAAAGTATAATACAAAATGTATAAAATGTAAAAATTTTTGAGGAATATGAATTTAATTAGATTAAAATATTCTTAGCTATGTAAAAAATACAAAATGTAATAAAATTTTAACCAGTGTTATCTATAATTTTTCTTCTTTTGTTTTGAATTTTTTTCATTTTTAGTGACTTTTACTGTATTTTTTTTATTGTTGCTGTTTTCACTGTTCCTTATGTTAAAACTTCTTTAGAGTAATAAAATGCTATAGGTATATTTGATATCCCTTTTACATGGGGTGCCTGGGTGTCTCAGTCAGTTAAGAGTCTGCCTTTGGCTCAGGTCATGATCCCAGCAAATCCCAGGGAGTCTGCTTCTCCTTCTGTACTTCCCCCGCTCATGCTTTGTCTCTTTCTCAAAATAAAAATCTTAAATTTTTTTCTTTTCTTTTTTTTTTTCTTATAGAAATCCCTTCTATAATCCCTCCTGTTATGCCTCTCTCCATCTGAGAGAAAACTTCTTCTTGAGTGGGATATGTCTTTCCTGATCAAGTATTTGGACATCTGTTTACATAAAAATATATGATAATTTGAAAATTTTAAAGTTACATGAATGGAATCCATCTCTGATTTATTTTTTCATGTAATATTGTGTGTCCAATATATTTCCACATCTAGTCTATAGATCCAGTTCATTCAAAGTTCCATAGTCTTTCATTGGTTGAGTATAATACAATCCATTCATTCATGTACCACAGAGAATTATTAAAGATTTCCAGTTTTGTGCTATCTTTAAGAAATATTGCAATGAACATTCTTTTATATGCTTCCCATGAACATGTGTGATTGATTCCTTAGGGTATACAATCAGGAGTGAAGTTCATAGGTCAAAGGGTATGATCACACTCAGGTTTATTAAATATTGCCAAGTTAGTTCATATCTGTTTTACATTATATTATGAATATAAGAGGTTCAATTTTCTATACCTTTTTCCCAATTCTTTCTGACATCTTTTTTCCAGTGTGACAGTATTTAATAATATGTCTCTGTGGCTTTACTTTCCCTTTCACTTATTATTTGTAAGGCTACACGTTTTTCATATATTTTGTAGGCATTTAGATTTCAACTTATATCTTTAGTTTTTTGCTATTTGTGATAATACTTTACTTACTCATCTGTACGGTTCTTTCTGTATATATAGTCTCAAAACTAAACACATTTTATAATACAGGCATCCCAAATATCATTGCCTATATTGTGGTTAGATGTATTGCTTTACAAACTTAAAAATCAAACTAGTATTTGGTAACTCTGGTGGAAAATTAAAATTATTTTCCAGTTGTTTTCATTGTGAATAGTATATGTGGTTCACCGAAGAGATTTTGAGGACAAATGTATATTCCACACAGATCAAAGAAAGACGAGCCACCAAGCTTCCTGACATTCACCTTCCCTGCAGCTAAAGACAACAGAGTCCGCACATGCTGCCAACTGTCAAGGATCTTCATTCTGTTCATCCAGGCTTAAATATCTGCTAATTTAGATAATGGCTACAGCCCATCAGCTAATAGTATTTACAACAAAAACATATGGCCAGTACTTGGAAGGCCAGTGATTAGCTAATGTGAGTCATTTCCAGATGATACAGAGATAATTTATATTGTCAGTATGAGTTCTATTTGAGTCGTATGGCATTTACCAGAGTTGACCCTTCAAGAATAGACACTGGTAGGTACTTATGTGTTAACTCTTAACGGACTCTGAAAAAGACTATCACAGTTTAAGGAATACAGACTGAAAAAAGGAGTAAGGCTTGAGGGAGGTGGGGGAGAGATGAAAGAATGAAAAAGAAAATCAGAAAAGAGTAGGAGGACAGAGACTGAGCAAGCTAAAGTTTACATTAGATGGAATAAATGCTAGATTATGTTGTAGTAAGAAACTATCTCTAGTAATGATGGCTTAACCCAATCAAATTTTTTCTTGCTTACATTGATGTTCACTGTGGGTCAGAGAGGGCTCTGACCAATACTCCTCAAGAGATAGAAGCTTCTGTGATCATTATAATTTCCTTTCAAAATTGATATGCAACATTTCTGATCACATGTGATTGTTCACAGCAGATTCCATGGCTGCCTATAACTTCAACAGGAACTGATAGATCTTCCATGGTAGCCTGGAGGTAAAGGAACAGGAAACACTTGGCAAACAGCATAATAACTACCAAAGACCACCATTTTAGTTATCAAGTCTTGGTTCAGGGGCACCTGGGAGGTTCAGTCGGTTAAGCATCTGCCTTTGGCTCGGGTCATGATCCTGGGGTCCTGGGATCAACCCCTGAGTCAGGCTCCCTGCGGGAAGCCTTCTTCTCCCTCTCCCTCTGCACGCTCCCACACTTGTGTTCTCTCTCTCTCTCAGATAAATACAATCTTTAAAAAAAAAAAAAGTGTGTTCAATTGGTTCACTCTCCCAAAAAGAGAGCACATCTACCCCTACTCCAAGAAAGATAACCCCCAAATCTCACTCATAGTATTACCAAACCCCAAGTTTGGCTGCCTATCACTTGAAATGCCAACACTCAAGTAAAGGTTTTGATTAGAAAGGAATTTGAGCCTTATTTAGGAGGCCAGCCACCTGGGGAGAAGGCAGACTCTTGTTCAAGAGCCAACTCTGAGGTTTGTCCATGGTCCATGGGTTTTGAAAAAGGTTTAGGGGAATTAATCAGTGATGGGGGTGGTCTGCAACATTTCTTGATTACGACCAGACTTGATGGTGCCAGCTACAAATGTTATCTCAGTGCCCCAGGGGTTGTGCAAGCAGGTCCAGTTCTTGTTTGATGATGTGTAGGAACACTCTGTTCTTTCAGAAGGGCAATATCTACATATTCACAAAAGGAGGTAAGTAAAATTATTTTCATGACCTGAAAAAAGAGAAACATTTTGCTAAAAAAAAAATGCTAGACTAATCAAAAAGCTGAGGTGGCTTCAGAATTGCTGGCCTCTGTGGCCTGGGAGTCTTGGTCCTTCACTCCTCAAGGCCAGGGGCATGTCTGCTGAATATCAAGGGACTTAGGTCAGCAAGTAAAGACTGTGTTAGCTTCAAGTTAACCCTGCAGATTGGCTAGAGTGCTGTTATAATGGTATTAAGCTCAACATCTCCGAAGGGGCTCCCTCCTACACTGTTGGTGGGAATGCAAGCTGGTATAGCCACTCTGGAAAACAGTACAGAGGTTCCTCAGAAAGTAACAATAGAGCTACCCTATGATTGAGCAATCATACTACTAGGCACTTACCCAAAGGATACAAACAGTGATTCAAAGGGAACCTGCACCCCAATGTTTACAGGAACAATGGTCCACGATAGCCAAACTGTAGAAAGGGCCCAGATGTCCATGGACAAATGAATGGATAAAGAAGACATGATTGATTTTATATATATATGAATGGATAAAGACATGATTTTATATATATATACACTATATATATATAAAATGTATATACATATATATGTATATATATATATATATAATGGAATATTACTTAGCCATCAGAAAGGATGAAATCTTGCCAATTGCAATGACGTGGATGGAACTAGAGGATATTATGCTAAGTAAAATAAGTCAGTCACAGAAAGACCAAATCATGATTTAACTCCTATGTGGAATTTAAGAAACAAAACAGACGAACATAGGGGAAGGGAAGGAAAAAATAAAATAAGATGAAAACAGAGAGGGAAACAAACCATAAGGCCCTTTAGCCATCGGAGAAAGCCTGAGAGTTGCTGGAGGGGAGGTGGGTGGGAGGATGGGGCGGCTGGCTGACGGGCATTAGGAGGGCACACGATGCAGTGAGCACTCCGTGTTATATGAAACTGATCAATCACCGAACTCTACCTCTGAAACTAGTAATACACTATATGTTAATTAAATTAAATTAAATTTTTTAAAAAAGCTCAACGTCTTGGACCTTTGCATTGTATTCTTCTGTATCTATGTCAAGTTTGGATGCAGCTACTCTTGAAATGGAGAACTATCAATGAAAAAGACAAGTTAACACCTTTCAACACACAGACATACATACACACATGCTTCATTTGTTAGTGTAACAGAAACAGGTAATCATTGCTAAGGCAGGAAGCAATAAAAATCCAGTACAAATAGTGAAGAACTTGAGAAAATTGTTAGTTTATCCTGGCGTCAGCGAATCCTACCAAAGAGTGTGATTGGGAGGCTGTTGGGCATTTATTTCATCCAAAGTTAGATTTAGGGTGATACCTGGAAAAGACAGACACAAGGAGCTTCCACACTCAGGACTCTGCCAAATTAATATGCGAAAATAAAACCATCTGCAGCATGTACAAAGATGGGTAGACACCATGTTAGGATGCAGTTTACTCTTACCCCAGGCTTGTCTGTCAGCTTCTGGACATACAAAATTAAATTCCCTTGTGGGTGACTAAATTTAGCAATGCATTTCTCTTCTATTTCCACCTCACTTTCTTCCCGCCCATGTTGTCTGCAGTCCCTGAGCTCATTTAGACTGGAGTCTAATATCTGTGCTCCTGGCATCTGGTCTGTTTGGTCCCAACTGAGTCTAACCCTTCTGAGGATAGATCTATAAAAAGAAAAAGGATATTTTTAATAAGAATGGAAAACTTTCATAATACAGATGTTTTCAGTAACTGACAGTACAGTTGGTTGAAAATAAATTTGAAATGAGAGTGCATGGGGATATTTTGTTTGGGGGGGGGTGGGTGTTTTTTAATATGCAGAGTATACTTCCAGCAGGCTAAGACCCTGAGATAATAACCTGGGAAGAACTACAGAATGCCAAACACCAAAGGGAATAAGTAATTGAGGAGGAGGGGGAAAGCCTGGGGAACTTTTAAACAGAAGTCAGTCAAGGAGGCTCACCCTTCGTGTCCAAGGATGACCGGAGCACTGGCAGCATGGGTATTATCTGGGAGTCGTTAGAAAGGCAGAATCTTGGGTCCTGAACATTATAGTATCAGAGTATGATTCCTATTTGTGTTAATGTTGGTACTCATCAAGATTTTATTTACTAAGAGTTTTTTGTTTTTTTGTTTTTTTAAATTTACTTATTTGACAGACAGAGACCACAAGTAAGCAGAGAGGCAGGCACAGAGAGCAGGGGGTTGGGGGGCGGAGCAGGCTCCCCGCTGAGCAGAGAGCCTGAGCAGGACCCTGAGATCATGACCTGAGTCGAATGCCGAAGCTTTAATCCACTGAACCACCCAGGTGCCCCTACTAAGAGGTATTTTATTTTATTTTTTAAAAAAGATTTTATTTATTTATTTCAGAGAGAGAGAGTGAGTGAGAGAGAGCCTGAGAGGGGAGAGGGTCAGAGGGAGAAAGAGACTCCCCACTGAGCAGGAGCCCGATGTGGGACTGGATCCTGGGACTCCGGGATCACGACCTGAGCTAAAGGCAGTCGCCCAACCAACTGAGCCACCCAGGTGCCCAAGAGGTATTTTAAAATAGTAAGGTACAGTTGCTCATATATTCTTGCATTCAGAAAGCAGGACCTAACACAGTTACCAAAGCTAATACAAGCTGACTAGTTGGTTATTGGTAACTATTATTAAAATCAAATCATGGGACACCCGGCTGGTTTGGTCCGAAGGGCATGTGACTTTTGACTCACGGGTTGTGAGTTTGGACGCTATGTTGGTGGAGACATTATTTAAATAAATAAATATAATAAAAAATAAATAAAAACTTAAAAAATAAAATCACCTCTTTTGTAGTAAAAACATTTTTTCCTCTGTGTAGACTGTTATTGCTAGGATAAAGTTTATGGGGATGACAAAGCAATAAATACAAAATTTGAAAGAACAACATGAAGTAGAGGAATGCCTTATCATTTATGTATTTACATATTCCTGTATATGTGGTGTATGCAAGCAGAAATCATGCATACAAATATATAAAATGTAATATAAATTATAAGTGTAAACTTTTGTCATGTAAAGTGTCTTCATATAATAAAGGATACCTAGACACAGAGAAGTTAAATGTATCCAACATCACAAAACATTTAAGCAGCAGAATATGGAATACAATCTAGTTCTCCTGAACATATTACATTGTATCTAATAACTGATATTTAAAAACATTCATTAAGTTTAACTGGGATAGTATTTCATGACGAGTTTTAAGCAAGAATCAAATTACAGCTTGAATAGTATGGATTTTATGTTCATGTTTTTCTGGAATTTTAAATAACTAAAATGTCTGTCTCACAGTTAAAAATATTTTTCATATATTGTAATTTCTTTTTTTGATTTTTGTTATTTTATTACTATGGAATTCTCTACTTTCTAAATAAGATGGGCTAAATTTAATTTAAACATTAAGTCTTTAACTCAGAAATTTTAATATCACTAAAGGCTACCACAATGTCTTACAATATGAAAGCTTTTCTAATACTTGATTCATTTTAATCCATTCAATTTTTATAATGGGAAACCATAAAACATATTAAGTAATAGAGACTAATTTATTGGGTATTTTCCATGTGTCATGCACTTATGCCATATTTGTGCCAATAAAACTTCCTTCTCTTTAAAATATTGATATATATTAGTTCCAACTTTATTACCTATGATACTTTATATTTTAGAAATAAGCAATGTAGAAAATCAACACACTTATGTACAATAAAATAATCCACAATTTCATGTATACCATGATTACAATATAAAAATATTCATGCATATACACAATGAAATGTAAAAATACATTTTCTAAAATAGGGTTATAGATTTGTGTTACTCTAGACATTTACATAATATGATATATTATTTCAATAAAAACTGAGTGCTCTGTGTGTTTATGTTTCTCAAATGAGAAAATGAATGTTTTCTCATATTGTGGCTTAAATTTTTATCTTCTTAATGATGTATTTAGAGAAACACAGATCTTATTCATTGAATAAGAGGTATCAGTCTTCCTTAGTTAGTGTTTGGTTCTGTTTAAATTTTTACACATCACAAGTTCATATTCTCTCTTCTTCTAAAAACATCATAGCTTTTACTTTCATGCTTAAATTTGCAATTGATTTGTAATTGATTTTTGTTTGTGGCAGGATGTTGAAAGAAGTTTCATTACTTTTCCACATGAATATCCAATTTTCACAACATGGTATTTGGAAATCATTGTCATTTCCCCACCTCTCTCCAGGGCTACTTTTCCACAAGTGAAATGTCCATATGCACACTGTTATATTTTCTGGTTCCCAGTTCTGGTCCTCGTTTTATTTCTCTACCTTTGTGATGTCATGATAATATCTTAGTTATTTTAGCTGTATAATAAATCTTTAATTACAGATTTTATTTTCTTAATAGAAGAATATTATTCAGATTTACAACCTCCTTTTTATTTTTATCAGTTTCATTGAGTTGTATTTTTCTAGAAGAACTAACATACATTTAACTTAAGTCCTAGAAGGAAAAAAGGGAAACAAAGAATGAGGCAAGAATGAGGATATTGGAAGTGGTAACAACTAAGAAATGCCCAAAACTGATTAAAGACTTCAATTCAAAGATTGGAGATCAAATTTAGATCAAGATAACATTTAAGTTAGAGGTAAATAAATGAGAAAATGGTTACAGAATTCACAGAAGTAGAAAAAGGAACAAAGAAGCAAATTACATAAAAATGCTTTAACTCACATACTGTAGATTTTAGGTACAAATTCAAATACCAGTTACACTGCATGTAAATAATAGTTTGAGTGCTAGGATCAGGCTGTTTCAGAACCTCTCAGATGCCCTCAAGCTATTGTGCCTTCTCTGCAGGAGAGTCTGCAGGAGATTGATTCCCAGTGGACCCTGACACTGACTCCCTATAAGGCCACCTTTGAGCCCTAATCTAAAGCCCTAATCTAAAGGTTTAGAAGAGTCCCCACCACTGGTGTCTTCCTGAGTGCTTTCATTCCCTATCCCCCAGATTCTTTCAGTAGTCAGGATGAGTTTCCTTGCCACCACCATTAGGTTAACCGAAGACTCTTGGGCCAAAGCAACCCTGGAGGGATTTGGCATTTCTCTGATTTTCCATCAAGACTCAATTATTTGTATTTCTGTCTTCTTATCCCCTAGTGTTTTACTACCTTGTTAGGATTCTGATAATGTCAAGTGAATTCCTTTTTTTTTTTTTTTATTATTTAAGACTTTATTTTTTTATTTATTTGACAGAGAGAGAGAGATCACAAGTAGGCAGAGGTAGGCAGAGAGAGAGGAGGAAGCAGGCTCCCCACTGAGCAGAGAGCCCAATGCAGGGCTTGATCTGAGGACCCTGAGATCATGACCTGAGACGAAGGCAGAGGCTCAACCCACTGAGCCACCCAGGTACCCCACAAGGGAATTTTTTTGGCAACATATTTGATACAGGTTTTCTACTTTTCAGTGGGAAAAGTGGTCTTAATTACCTAGCTTATCCCTACCAGTAAAGATAATTCTACTCTTATGATTTCTTTACATGCAGAGGGCCTATCATTTCGCCTTTCTAACCTAGTTGAAATCATCTCTTCATTTCTTTTTTTAAAATGTTATTTATTTATTAGAGAGAGAGAGAATGAGTGAGAAAGCACAAGTGGGGAGGGGAGAAGAAGGAGAAGCAGACTCCCCGCTGAGCAGGGAGCCTGATGCTGGACTCCATCCCAGGACCCCGGGATCACAACCTGAGCTGAAGGCAGACGCTTAACTGACTGAGCCACTCAGATGCTCCTCTATATTTCTTAAACTTATAAAAAATAAGGGTTTTAATATAAACATCATAAAATCTCATTAAAAGTCAGGAAACCTCTGAGTTTAATCATTAATATTATACTTCATATTTACAATCAAAGGTTTAACAGATTTATTGTATGCATTGCCCTCATACCAAATTCTGTAAAGGTTCAGAAGGGTCTAAGTTTTATGTAAGCATATTTAACATTAGCTTTCTTCAGCCTAGCTAATTTTAGGGAAAAACAAAGTAATAATAGATAATAATATTAGAGATATGGGGCAAGTGATCTTCAAATATTTGAATCTGTTAGAAACTCAGGAGACAGGGGCACCAGGAACTAAAAGGAAGGACAGAAATAAAGGGGAATATGTGCAGAAGACATATTCCATTTTTTCTAGGATCTATGGCTCTCTGGAGCTGCTCTAGAAGAACTGGTAGTTTATCTTGTATGCAAATAACACTGAATCAGGGGGTCATGTTGAGTATTTCTCCCATCTCATTTTCATAGCTTTATGCTTGCTTATGCTTGATAATGGAAACAATGCCAGATGGTAAGGCCAGTTAACAGGCTCTGAGAGACAGCTACCAGAACTTAAATGCAAGTTAGTCTTAAATAACTCAATTCGGTTGCTTTTCTTAACTATGAACAGGAAATGTGCAGTCATTTGGCCAGAGAGAGACGGAGTTACTTTAATACTTCAAGTTTTGTTTAATGCAGTTCTGTTCAGAGACTGCTTATGGGACTAGGGAAGATTTCGTGGTAAGGACAAAGTCTCTGATGACTATTGAATAGTGAGTATGAATTACCAAGGTTGGGAAAGGTGTGGGGAAAGGTAATCAGCACAGGGATGTATTTAAGAGATGTATGTTAAAATCTCACCATGGAGGGTACCTGGGTGGCTCAGTGCGTTAACCCTCTGTCTTCAGCTCAGGTCATGATCTTAGGGTCCTGGGATCAAGCCCTGAATAGGGCTCTCTGCTCATCAGGGAGCCTGCTCCCCTGACCCTTGCCTGCATACTTGTGATCTCTCTGTCAAATAAAAAAACAAAATCTTAAAAATAAATACATAAAATAAAATCAAATATTACCATGGGACAAGCCAAGAGTAAATTTTGCCTCTAAGCAGACAAAAGTTTCTGACTTGACTCATCAGGAGAATGGCTAAAGGTGCAGTTTACTGTTCATCAGAAATATAGTAGGTTGAAATCCTAAAATGCATCAAATTTAAGAAATTAGATTAAAAAGAGGGGCAAAGGACTTTGAGAACCCAGAGAAAACATCCTAGAGGTCAAGAGATTTGGGAGTTTTAAAAAGAAATAAGCACCCAAAGATGTCAAATGAACCCCATAAGTCTTAACAAATGGCAAAACAATGGCAAAAAGCCATTGGGTTTAACAATATGTTGATTATTAAGGATGTGTAGACAGCAATTTGGACATCATTATGGCATCAAAAATAAGATTTCAGGTTGTGCCTGGGGTAGCTCAGTCAAGTTAAGCATCTGACTCTTGCTTTGGGGTCAGCTCAAGATCTCAAGGTCTGAGATCCAGCCATCTATCACCACCCATACTCCCCCATCTGCCGTCCACTCAGCAAGGGGTCTGCTTTGAGATTCTCTTCTTCTCCCTCTGCCCCTCCCCTACTCATGCTCACTTGTGTGTGTTTTTTCTCTCTCTAAAATAGATAAACAATCTTTAAGTTAATAGGATTTCAGTGAGTTAAGATGCAAAGGAATTAGGGAAGCAGAAATAACAAGGGTGCAGTAGACTTTCAAGAACCTTGGCTAAAGTGACAAGGAATGCTATCTATTAAAGGGATACAAAGTAGAGGGGAGGGTTCCCTTCTTTTTCTTCCTCCAGTAGGAGTAAACTAAGATCAGAAAGACTCGGGATGAACGGGATAAATAGGGGTAAACGGTACACAGATGGTGGAGAAAATACTGTGTGAGAAGGAGAAGTCTTGATGGGAAGTAGTGGAATGTTAAGTGGTTGGTCATAAAACAGAAGGACATTTTGAACAACTGAGGGTAGGCAAAAGTTGTTTAATGAAGATATAGATGTGACTGTGTCTGGAGAAGCTTTGCTATGTAGATGATGCATGATCAGGCCTGAAACTATGCAAGATGCACCGATTAAGCTCTGCTCTGAAAACTCAGCTGAAGTTGATTTTTAATACAAAGGATGTAATTAAGAGAAATAAGACAATTTGTAATAGTCATCCACATAATAAGGAGTCTCAGTAAGATAAATGATATTGTGAACAAATCCAACAAGAATATTTTAATTAAAAATTTTGCACTCAAGACTGAGCTTGAAGGACAATTATAGGAGGGAAGGGAATTGCTGACGTCCCATAAAGATGATGTAGTCAGCAGCAGGGCTGTCCTTAGACTTCAAGGACATCCAGTCCATCAGCCAAAGAAAATGCCAGTGGTCAGTACAGGGTGAGTATGTGAGATAGCAGAAGTCAAAAGGGGAGGACAGGCCTAAAAACATGATGGGAAATAAGAGCCGAGAAAAGAGTTTTTGAAGCATTCACCACAATTCCTTCACCTGGTAATCTTCTATTTATCTTGGCCTCTGGGATTTAGTTAGAACTCATACATCCCTGTTTGCCTGGTTTATATCTGTTGTGACAGCACCGTTTCTTATTTAACTTTTGTCGTGGGGTGAGCCTAGATGTAGGCACACCTGGTTGAACATTAAAACTAAGAAAGGTCATGCAGAAGTTAAGTGAATAGGTTAAGTTAGGAAGGGTAAGAAAATTTTAAATTAGATTGCTGGGCCCATTAGTGTTTGCCCAGCCAGTGTATTTTGTTTTAATCTAATTTTCCCTTGATAAGCTTGATTTTATAAGCTTCGGTGTTCAAACTGCAGGAGATTAGCTAAGGCTGAACTACTGACCTGATGAGAAAGATCTAATCACAGGTAAAATGCCTAAGAGGCTCATAAACCCCTCGAAGCTTTCTCACTGAATCCCAGTGCTTTTTAAGTTACAAGCTAGCTACCTAAAAGGAAATAGTTATTTGTGACCACAAGCGGTAAGTAAAGGATTGTGTTAGCCTACCTTCCAATAAGAGAAAAGGGATGAAAAAAAATCAAACTAATATCTCCTTTTCCTGTTCACTTGCTTTGCCTTTCCTCTTTCCCCTCTACATCCTGGAAAACGAACTTATCATTTGAATATTGCTTCTCGAATACAAAATCAATACAAGCCACTCTATAAGCAGGTAAGGGATTTTATAATTCAGGATAGGATTTTCCAATTTTGGCATTTAAAATGCCTAGAAGGCTCATTAAAACACAGGTTGCTGGGCCCTGTCCCCAGAGCTTCAATCAGTGTGGCACTGACGGGGAGAATGGAATGGACCTGGGGGGACCGTATTTCTAACAAGTTCACAGGTGAGGTGAATGCTGCTGGTCCCAAACCACGCCTGAGAACCACTGCCGACTGTATAGCTATAGGGTATACCTCCTCAATACCCTCTTCTTTTTTTTTTTTTTTTTAAAGATTTTATTTATTTATTTGACAGAGAGAAATTACAAGTACACTGAGAGGCAGGCAGAGAGAGAGAGAGAAGGAAGCAGGCTCCCTGCTGAGCAGAGAGCCTGACTCGGGACTCGATCCCAGGACCCTGAGATCATGACCTGAGCCAAAGGCAGCGGCTTAACCCACTGAGCCACCCAGGCGCCCCTCAATACCCTCTTCTTGTGTGGTCCTTAAGAAACCCTGACTCATTCTTCCCCCCATCATACCGCTGCCCAGATTCAGTGAAAATTCAGGCCTGCACGGAAATCCCCGATCACTCCTAATTAGTACGAAGCCTCAAGAGCCTCTTTCTGACCCTCAGGGACTCATGTAAGAATTAACTGAAAACATTTTAAGTTAACTGGCTCCCAAAGTGAAAGGCCTGCTCACAAATCTGAAAGTCCACAGGTTACTGACACAAAGCCTACAGGAGCCAGACGACTAGCTTATATGAACACACCCCGTATTTGTAGAGTGTGCTCAACGTTGGCGCCTGATCAGGCTGAAAACTGCTCATCTGAAGTCACTGACCAATTTCTTCCATATCTTCATATGATTGCAATCTGGATGACAGTGGGCAAGTTTGCAGATTATTTAATAAAATTAGACAACAAGTAAACCAATGTAACGCTTCTTTAAGTTTTTTAGGTACTGAAATTACTTGCAGAAACTAAGGAAAGTTATGGATATTTTACCCAAGTAAATACATTCAATTTGTTTGGGGTGTGGGGGGACAGTGCAGTACCTCCTCAGGGATCTATATGCTCCCAATTAAGAACTTCTGCTCTAAGGGTTTTAGGTTGATGCCCTCCTGCTTAACGAGGTATCTCACAATCCTATGATATAAAGGCCAATTCTGGGAGGATTTCAGTCAGGAAGAGCTAGGCCCGCATAGACACAGTCTATGTCTTTACCTTAATCTTCTTTTGTCCTGGAACTGTATTCATTTTAGCTGTTGAGGAAAGTTACCACAGACTTTGCAACTTTAAAACAACACAAACTTATTATCTTACAGCTCTGGAGGTCAGGAGTTCTAAAATCAGCATGTCAGCAAGGCCGTGTTTCTTCTGGAGGCTCTGGGAGACAGAATCTGTTTTTTTTTTGCCTATGTCAGCTTCAAGAGGCCACTTGGATCCTTTGGCGGGTGATACCTGCCTCCATCCTCAAAGCCAGGAGCCTAGCTTCTTCAAAACCCTCTGTTTTCATCATCGTATCTCCAGCCTTCCTTCCAAGGCTCTCACTTTCCTCTTTCTCTTTGTAAGTCCTCTGTGATTACAGTGGGCCCGCCTGAATAACCTCAGATGTTAGTCCCATCTCAATATCTTTGTTTTTCCCCCAGATTTTATTCATTTATCTTATATATAGAGAGAGAAAGCACAAAAAGGGGGAGCAGCAGAGGGAAAGGGAGAAGCAGGCTCTCTGCTGAGCATGAAGCCCAATGTGGGGCTCGATCCCAGGATCCTGGGATCACAGCCAGAGCCAAAGGCAGGTGCTTAACCAAGTGAACCACTCAGGTGCCACCATCCCACCTCAATATCTTTAACCTGATTCTGTAAAGTCCCTTTAGTATTTAAGGAAACACATTCACAGATTCTGGGAGTTAGGACATGGATCCTAGGGGGTGGTGTGTGTGGGAGACACTATTCTGTCTACGATAACATGCATTTTATTATTATTTCTCCAATATACTCTAGCTTTTGGTTGATTATCATTATTTTCAACATGAGTCAAATAAAATTAATATTAACTGTGGATTTCAGTTAAGCATTTTGAACTTACTACTAGTAAGGAAGTTGGTAGGACTCTAATAGCCACTCCATGAATCATAGAAAACTTCTAAACTTCGATATTGATACACACCAATTAATAATGTTGCTTCTAGTTCTCTAAAACTTACATATTGTGGAAACATGGTTAACAGAGTCTGTATTTTGAGACCAACTGAAAAAAATAGAAAAAGCACAATTTAATCTTAAAAGCACATGATGTAATCAATCAAAAATTCTCGTGCTCAAGTATAGAAAACCAAGGAATGCAGTAAGAAAGACATGATTTCACCGAAATATTGTCAAAAATAAAGTGTTTTAGTTGCCTCTATGATCAATGTGGGTCTTCAAGATAATGAATGAGATGAATTAACAGTACTATAATATTTAGAAAAGGGGAGAGAATATTCACTCGTTCAAAAAAGGTTGTTTTTGAAGCACCTATGTAGCAGACAATCTCCACTTTGTACTATGTCCTCATTTTTTTAAAAGATTTTTAAAAATTAATTAATTAATTAATTTCATAGACAGAAAGAGATCACAAGTAGGCAGAAGGCAGGCAGAGAGAGAGGGGGAAGCAGGCTCCCCGCTGAGCAGAGAGCCCGATGTGGGGCTCGATCCCAAGACCCCAAGATCATGACCTGAGCCGAAGGCAGAGGCTTAAACCACTAAGCCACCCAGGTACCCCACTATGTTTTCATTTTTTAAAAATTTTAGCTTCAGAAAACCTGGGTTAAAAAAAAAAAAATCACAGGACAGTTACAGGAAAAGGCCTAAACTTTAAACTCAATAAACAAACAACAAACTTTATTCTGAATTATTGTGTCTGTTCCTGCAGTTTTATTAGCAAAAATGTATTTAAAACTGTTTTTTTTAAAAATCATCAGTGGCATCCTGCATATGAAAGTTTTAAACCATCTGCTTTCCAAAATGTTCAGTTCAACATCACCATCTGCTGAAGGGGATTAAGAGCACACCTTGATGAGCATGGAGTAATATAAGGAATTATCGAAGCGTGCTATATTGCACACCTGAAACTAATTTAACACTTTCTGTTAACTATATTGGAATTAAAATCAATTTGTTTTTAAAAAGAAGGAAATTCTGACACAGACTACAAGATGGATGAACTCTGAAGACATTATGCTAAGTGAAACAAACCAGTTACAAGAGGAAAAAAATAATAAATCTCACCATCTGCAACATGTGAAAACTTTTTCTTTTAATTTTCCTCCTATTTCTCATGAACAGCTCTCAGAATGAACTGCAGTATAATCATTGACAGAATTTACATTCTCATCATGTTTAGCTAAACATTTGATCTACTGCAATTTTAAGCGGCAGCAAGAGTAGCAAAGAGTAGCAATAAAAAAAAAAATCTTGTAAACAATTAATTCTGTCTGTGATGCTCTAAATTGCCTCAACCTTTTCCATGGGCTCAAATCCCTGTTTCACTATTGTATTTGGGATAGACACACATTTTTAAAATCCTGAAGTGACATAAGCAGGCAAATGCTATTTGGATTACAAGTTTTATGACAAAGTAATCAATTCTTCTTCTTCAATGAAGTAAACGTGGAAAAAAACAGAAAACACAAGTGGTGACCAATGAGTGTGAAAACACAAGTGGTGACCAATGAGTGTATCAGGCCGCAGGCCCAGGGGCACCAGAAGAAACCAGGCCTCAACCCATTTGTTCAGTCGAGGCTGGCTTCGGCTGACCTGTCCCCCATCCCATTTCTCATCTGGTCGGCAGGTCAGGCCAGTGGCACATGAGTGGCCCGTGAGCCTCCTCCTTAACTTTGAAGATTTTTGTTCCAATTCTTTCATTACTACAATGACCCTCTAAAAGGCTTGGAAAAACACTTGTCTGGGCCCGCATACCATGCTGGCACAAGGATTCTCTCAGGCTATCTCAGACCACTTGTGCCTAGACACATCAAAGACAACCCCTACCCACATCACGCCATGTTGGATAAAGGGGTCCTTGAGGTGGTGCTGACTCCCAGGACTTTATTCGAATTGGGGTTCAGAGCACCCCCCAAACTCAAACACACCATCAACCATTGCTTTAATCAGGATTTCTACTGTTTTTCTCTTTCCTGCTATTTGGCCTCAGACATCAGCTAGGGCACAAAGCCCATTTCCTGGGAAAAATCACGCCACTATCTAAACCTTGTGCTTTCCCTTCCAGCCCCCCCCCCCCCCCACTAGTCTGGCAAACTTGAATACTGTCTCTGAGACAGGGAACAGCGGCTCTGACTGACACTTAGCTTACATTTCTGAAGCCCAGAATCTAAGTATTGACTTATTTTGTTCTGTGGTATGTTATATTAACAGGCCAATTTAGAGTAAAGCCTGCCTCTTGCCCCAGCTAGGTAGGACGCAGTGAGGAGGGAAGGGAAAATGAGGGAAAGGCTGGCTCCTGGGAGGGTGAGAAATGGATACACTGCAGAGTCTTAGTCTCAAACTTAGAAAGAAAAGAAAAAGGACGAATGTCAGAGTGAATATTTGGAGGAGAAGCGCTTAAATTAGTCTTGAAATTAAAGGAGTTTTGAAGTGAAAATAGCTCTGCTTAAGAAGGAAGAGGACCAAAGAGTTAAATCCAGGGTAGAATAGGAACTTACCTACGTGGGGGAGAGGGAAAAAAGTGTTAATTAATTAACCAGCTTTTTAAATTTTTGTGTCATTTTAGTTACTATAGTTTTTCCTGATATAAGTTAAATTTTAGATTTTTAAAATGCAGCGAGGAATGAAATGTGCTGGGCAGAAAAGAATTCACTCACGTCGTTACGACTTCTCTTCAGGTCACACGGTACTTGCAAGATTTTTACCTTTACGAAGGGCATCTTGCTGGCTCAGTCAGCAGACCCAGCGACTCTTGATCTCAGGGTTGTAGGTTCAGGTCCCTTGTTGGGTGTAGAGATCACTTTAAAAATAAATAAATAAAGGTTTTATTTATTTATTTTTACTTCAGGAAAAAGTGAAAAAAAAAAAAAAACAGAGAATTTGTCCTCCTCATCTTCTCCCCTTCTTACTGAGTCTTTCAATCCTAAATCTCAGATGCTGCTATATATGAAAGGCAGTTGGCTTTCTGGTTCACTTAAAATTATATTTTTGTATTGTTACTGAATTAATGCTTGTGTTTTGCTAGACAGTTGTATTTTTCAAAGCATGATGCAAATTTTATTCTACATTATAACAAGGAAAGAATCCGGGCACCAGCCCATAAGCGCATTATAATCTCCTGGAGACTGTGGATTCTGAGAAACAAACTGAGGGTTTTGGAAGGGAGAGGGGTTGGGGGTTTGGTGAGCCTGGTGGTAGGTATTATGGAGGGCACATATTGCACAGAGCACTTGGTGTGGTGCATAAACAATGAATTTTGGAACACTGAAAAAAAATTAAATTAAATAAAAAAAGAAAACAATCCACTTAGTTCTATGGAGAATGAAATGCTATGATTCCATAGAGGATGATAGGAAACAGGCAATCTGAGTTTGTGTCCCTGTGGCCACAGGCTGACCCCAGATGATGCTGGCACTCTGGGAATAGTTTGCCAGCTACTGAGTAGCAGAGAGAGCCTCAAAGCAATATAGAGATAGCCTTACTCATACAATCTATCTTGGCATTGGAAAGCTTATTTAATCCGTCTTTTAAAGTATCTTTTACAAAGATGTCTGGGTGGCTCATTCAGTTAAGGGTCTCCCTCTTGATTTCCGCTCAGATCATGATCTCAGGGTCATGAGATTGATCCCTGAGTCAGGCTCCACACCCCACATGGAGCCCAAGATTCTCTCTCTTCCCCCTCTCCCTCTACTCCTTCCCCAACTCATGCTCACATGTTAGCTCGCTCTCTCCCAATAAAAAAATTATAAAGTATCTTTTTACATAAGGTAAGAATGACAAAATTTGTTCTTATAAATTATTTCTTCAAAATAATAGCCACTTGCAATTTTATTAGCCTTTCCCCCTTCTGGCTATGGCTTACTCTTATTGCTAATAATGTCAGACTTTGTACTTGACTTACCTTTCAATCCGATTTAGCAGCTTTCCTGAAAGTCCCATACATAACACATTAGGATGCTTTTCTTCTTCTTTTTTTTTTTTTTTTTCCACATCAGGATACTTTTAATGACAGTAACAGGAACCCCACTCAAACTAAAGGGATTTCATTGCCTCCCATAACTAAAAGTCCAGATGAAGAACAAATTGCTTGAGTGGTTCAATTTGGGATTTTCTCCATTTCTCTGCAATGCTCAGCTCCACATTTCTGTATGTGTTAGCTTTTCCCCCGTTAGCTCAATCTCCATGTAATTGTAATACAGCTACTGTTGACATTAGGGCAACCTGATAACCTCATTCACATCTGGCTGGAGAGTCTGCCTTTCCATTGTTCTCTGGTAAAAGTAAGGAAGGACTTTCCCAGGAACCACCAGAAAACTTTGTCCTGGTGCCTCATTAATGAGAATATGAGGCTGATTACCATTCTTCACAAGCCACTGTTAAAGGGAATACCAAGACCAACCAGTTCTACCCCATAAGCCGAGGTCAATTACACAAACATTACAAATGACAGAAGAAAATCATCATCATCATCATTATCATCACCATCATCACTACCATCACCATTTCAGATAGGTTAAAAATATTAAACTTATTGGCCTTTATTTTATTTTATTTTATTCCTATTAGAGACCCCTACCATTGCATCTCACTAGTGACCTATTCCACAGCCATGGAGCTTAAAGTAGCTTTTTTCTAAACTTCTGTGTCCAGCTTTTTTCTTCCCATGCTCCTCCTGCAAGCCTTCCCAATCAAGCAAGTTCTCTCTTTCTGGGTTCTGCTAAATAAAGGTATGTGAATATCCTGTATGCTATTCATTCCTATATTAACTTGCTGATTAATTGACACTTAGATAGCTTTGTGATGAATAATAAGAAGGAATATTAGTTGTTAATTATGGTAATTGTTGTCATATGTGAATTAGTAAGGCTTGGGAATTCACCTTTTCAGGAATGTAACCCTCTACCGAAATCTTGTTTCCATGGGAAAATGAATTTATCTTCTATCATTTCCATTGGCATAAATTCATTTATTATTTGAATTAGCATATGGCTCTAAACTTAAATACTAGTTTTTCTAAATTAATGTGACCTTTCATTCATTCAATAAAAATGATATTGCTCAATCTAATCCTGTAGATAGAAAATGGCCATCTCTATTTTTGCAAACTGAAGGCTAAACACAATTGTGCATATTTAATAGATAGATGCAACAAGCATTTTTTTTAATTGAGTGTACCCACGGCCTTCACATTTGTTGTTCACTTCATCTTCCAACATTTTTGGAAGGCAGATTTATAACTTCTATTTTACAGGTAAGCAAAACAAGGCTTAGAGAGGTGAGTCGCCAAGCAAAGGTGACCCAGCTAGCTAAACATCAGGGCTGTGAGAGGACAGAACACAGTAAATCCTGACTCCAGTTTCACTCTACCCATGAGTTTAAATAGGGAGACGTAATGGCTAGACACTGGACAGGACAATGCCAAGGTGACAGTGAATTTAATTTCCAGAAATCATATATCGAAAGAATATTTCGCTACATGTTAAACTTAATTCATCTGCAGTGTGGGCCACTAGACATAAGACACTGTTTGACCAGAAAAATTTTTAAGAAATAAAAAATCACTACATATTAATAAGAGAGATTATTACTCACCATTCTTCTATACAATTTATAGAATATGTTAGTCTGATCTCTCTCCTACACAGAAACAGTAATTTTCTTAAAATTGCCCAATATTTTAGATTCCAACCATAGATGCAAGCATACACACCTCCAGGTTTTTACTGACCTTGAGAGTTTTGAGGAGTGCTAGTCGGCTGTTTTGCAGAGTATTCTCTACTGGCATTTGTGTGATGCTTTTTCCTATGATAAGGCGTTATCTATGGGTTATTGCCCAGTCTTTTTTTAGTCTCGTGTGAATGACTAAAGTCTAAGAAAAACATATGAGAGATCTGAATTAATGCTTTGTTCTGCTTATATACAGAGCTTTCCCCATTTCCCAGAAAAAATTAATTCCTCTTACCACAAACCCCATTTGATATAAATGTCTTTTCATATCACACAGATCATAATATCTTCATATAATATTCTCTTCTTGGTTTAAATAGTGTGTGAAGGTAATTCAATAGCAAAATCAGGTATTTTGATGAGGATCAAAACCAACTGACCACTCATAGACTTCCTTTTTAAACATAATGGTTTGGCTTGCCTAATAATCACCAAAATATTTGATTAGTACAGGATTCACAGAAGTAGATTTGACTGTTATCTTTGATATAAACCAATTAGTTCCTATTTTTCCCTTACTGGTTTTCTTGGCAACATCAAGAAAGAATTGCCTTTTTGTTTGCTAAACTTACTCTGACAGAAATCTGTTTCCTATGTTACTGCTTTTGTGGCATAAGCTTTCACGTATTATCTTCAATATTTGTAGCTCATTTGCATGAAAATATAATATCTAGTCTCAATACTGCAGCTCTTAATATATGGAGAATTTGCTTTCCTCTTCCATTATGTCATTGACAATTTATAAAATATATGCCTGTGGAAAATGGCATTTTTTTGGCCCAGAGATTCACTTACAGATAATAGTACATTCAAGAAATAGCACAAAGAAGAGTCATTGTAAAAAAAAAACGCCCAGGTGGTGGGTATTAGAGAGGGCACGGATTGCATGGAGCACTGGGTGTGGTGCAAAAACAATGAATACTGTTACGCTGAAAATAAATTTAAATAATTTAACAAAATAAATAAGTAAATAAAATCTTATTTAAAAAAAAAGAAAGAAAGACAGCCAAAACCAAAGCAAAGCAAAACAAAACAAAACAAAAAGACAGCCAATGACTTAGCTAATTCCATTCCCAAATCTGGCAGCTCGATGTCAGCATAAACCCGTCTTTGACCCACCTATTACCGGTATGGGTCCCTTGTTCCCATACATCATGCCTATGGAAGCAAAGTAATCCCTTGGCTGCTCTTTCTATTCTGGCCCCAATTGATAAATAGGTAGAAAGAAGTAAAATATCTGCCAATTTTAAGAGAACTGCATCATGAATCCTACTAGAAGACCCTAAGAAACACAATCAATGACAATTCTGTGATTATTTGAAGAGATCCTTTACTGCAATTTTTCTTCCATGTCAAGAATTAGAAGTTAAGAACTGAATTTCAGTTTGAACCAGAATTTATCTAATTTCCATTTTGAAGGGCAAGATGGAAGCACTTAATTTCAAGCTATTTTGGCTTCTCTTCTATCATTTCCCTCAAATTTGGGTCTACATCCTTGGGAATGTGCTGTGGATACTGGAGAGGAGGGGGGCAATGGGTTACCCCACCATGCAGTTCTCTCTGGAAAAGTCAGTTTTATTTGGTTCCCAGTCAAAGATCCATGTAGTTAGCCACTGAGATGCCCCTATTCTAGCACCTAGCCCTCTAAAAGCCAAATGTCCTTCTCACTAATTTCCTGCTGAAGTCAGAGTCATGGGGACCATTCTGTTTCTGAATTAGTCTCATGGCTTCTCATAAGTCTCTGTGACTCTAAGACCAGAAACTTTCTAATCTAGATAGATTCTAGAATCTCTCTTATCTACATTTTCTTGAGGATTTCATTTCTTAGAAATTAAAATCAGAAAACCTTCTTGCCCCCTGCTTTTGTCCTAGTAAACTTGGATCTTGGTAGGGGTTCCATCTTTTTCATATTCTTTCTCCTTTGGAAGAGAATTCATCTTCTCTTCCATTTGCCTCCCCCCCTTTTTTGTGCAAATGTTCTTAATATATAATAAATGTGGGCAACTACCTTCCCCAGGTTTCTAGACATTTTCTCTTAGTTTCTAGCTCTTTAAAAACTTTAATTCTTAGTGTCTTTTGTCTTAAAGAAATTTTGAATCTCATGGGATCTTATTTTCTATTTCTTTTATGTCATGAGTTATTTTATGCACGGATGGAAATTTTCTATATCAAGGGAAAGGAAGAGAAACTCATTACCTCAGTTTTCTATAATTAATTACCGTAATTAATTACACAGAGGGCCCATCTTGGTCTTTATATGTGTTTTCAAGGTTTCTTTTGCCTTTGAAGCATTTTTCAATGGTATAAGTGTGAGGCTTTCTTCCCCCATCCATCTATGGTTCCTTTGAAATCCCGGTCTCATGTGTTTCCTATTTTCCAGTAACTTCTGACAATGCTTTATCCACTGAAGACAGTCTCTCTTGTTCCCTCCATTCCCCCATCTTTTAGTGGATTATTGTTTTCATGATATTTTGTCTTTTACTATAATGAATTTGACAAGAAAGTTACAGGTAAGGGAGTAAGATATGTATGCTAAATTCACCATCATTTTCTCATCTCTAACAATTTAAAAAGTTATGAGTTAGTAGTAAAATGTTCATTCAGATTTATTGCAATAAAGAGCACCCATACATCAAAACTATGTATGTAAAGACAGAACAGACTTTTAATGGGAAAGGTAAAGAATCCAAATCACCAATATAAAAATCAAGTGCCAATGTATTCATTCACTTAATAGTTTTTAATAAAGACAGTTCATCCATTCTCATATATTTAACAGGAGAATGGATACACTTAGACTTACTTAATTCATTCTGACTTAAGAACTTTTTTCTCTTTAAAAATTTCTTATTTCTGCAAAGTTGATTACATCTTGTCATTTTTTCAATCTTAAAGCTTTACATTTTATTTCTATGCTACTATGCTTAACCTATACATTTAAAAAATATTTTAATTTCATAACTCTTGTTTCCCTAGTAAGTACAAAAAGGAACCCCTGTTTCTGCAACTTCTCTTCCAACCAAAATAAGCTTTTTTTTTTTTTTAAGGTTTTGTTTACTGATTTGAGAGAGAGATGAGCAAGTGAGATAGAGAGAGAGAGACAGAGAGACAGAGAATGAACAGGGGGAGAGGGAGAAGTAGACTCCCCACTGTGGAGGGAACCAGATGCAGAGCTCCATCCCAGGACCCTGGCATCATGACCTGAGCCAAAGGCAGATGCTTAACCACTGAGACACCCAGGCTTTCCCCCAAATAAGCTTTTTAACAGGAGGTAAAGCTAACTTTCCTTCTCCTTGTACAGGGAGCTAGGTTTACTGGCAAAGGAGCTTCCTGTTGGGCTCCGCTCCATTTAAGCCTAGCTCCACAACCTTCTCCTGTGGAAGCGAGCTCACTTTACCAAGAGAGTAATTTTTGTGGTTCCAGCTTGAAGCAAACCTTGGAGCTTGTTGCTTCCAGACCAGAAGAAGTCCAATTGTGTGTCTTATATTGTCCTGGCAATGCATTTCTGTTAATAACCACAAACCTGCTCACAAAGTCTCTTCTGCCGCTGATCTTAGTGTCAATACCTACATTCTGTTGCAATCCATTCTTTTTCTGTATCACCAGTGGTTTCTATAGCTCTGTTGGATTTTACCATTAATTTAATCTTATGTATCTTCCAAAAATTCCTAAATGTTTTGGGCTTACTGGTTTTCTTGGTTTGCTGTAAAACACTTCTGTATTTCTTCTATCATCAGAATGTGAGTTCAATAAGGGAGACAGGAATGTATGCATGAGGTCAGCCAGCTTTCTTGGACTGGAAGTTTACAGTTAAAACATCAGAAAAGAACCTCAAAACACATATTAGTGAAGATGATTTTATTGAGTTATAGGACAGGGTGCATAAGAATAAAACATTTGAGCAAAATTTAACCATTTACTCAAAACTAAAAACTTTCAATAGTAAAAAGTACATTTGTAGTAAGTTTCTAAATTGTTAACTACTGATTATGTAGAATGTTTATGACTGAAGCAAATATTTAATTATGTAGTGAACCCCCAGATAGATAAAACAAATAATCAACTGAAGTTTGTCATGGTCTAAAGCAAATGAAAGTTCCTACTTAGAAAAAAAGTTGTTGCATATTAAGAAAACACAGCATATGTTAGCTAATATCCATTTCCTCCTCCTGTATCATGTTAAAGAATCAGACACTTTCCTCTCACTTCTCCTAAGAAAACATATAAAAACCCCATGTGTAAAAATTCTTAAAGTTTGACCTTCCCTAACACTATTTGATTATAAAGTTCTTCGGTCAGTGGAACATAAGATTTTTTCAAGTTATCCATGAAATAAAGTGGGTCAGAAATTTTCAATGGACTAAATCCTTCTTCCATCAATTGAAACTTCTGTAGTTTGAATGTCCCTGTTGTTTCCATCTTCTCCTACAAAGCAATTGTCAGGATTAGTGGAATCATTTAATATTATCTAAAATCTATAAACAGAATATTCAATTACAAGATAGACTATAATATTTAATTGTAACAATTTTATATTCTGTGACCATCTCTCTATTTACTACTAATAATTTAACATCAGAAAATTTTAAAAATGCCCTCTAGAACAGTGGAATTTTTAGCTCAATTTACCTCTGAACTTTATTTAATATAGAAGAATTATGAAAATTGTCAAAAATTATAACCAACTATAGAAGCATCTAAAATACACAGGCTTATCTCTTTAATTCACTGTGAACACAACATCATGTACAGGAAATGCTATTAGACACCAAGAAGATAAAACCTCTGAAAGAGAACATTCCATTCCATAAGGCCAAATACTATAAAGACCAGGAGTAAAAGATGATCTAAATCTTGGGTTCTTAAACTGTGCACCGAGGTGCTCTGTGATACTTCTGTGAAATTCCAGTGTCTCTAAGGTGTATTTTAAATTTTCCAGGTAAACCCAGTGATACCTGTTGGTCACTGCTTGCTAACTACTAGCTCAAGGTAGTTCATACTTCCAATATTAGTTTGTGACACATTCTTTTCAACGATGCCATATCTTTGTGAAACAGGGTTTCCAGTGGTTGCTGTGATAAAAGGCAAGTACAGCTCCAAATCAATGTGCGACAAGAAATTAGGCTCTCCCTGTGCAGTCCAATCTAATTCCAAGGTTTGAGGAGTTGTACAATGCCCAATTTACATCTCTCTGGTAGTTGTGTTTGTCTAAAAATAAGAGTATTTTTTGCCTTTCAATTTATATACACTATTTTTTTCAAAGAGGAATTAATTTGTTAGATCTAAAGACTTAATGAATTTCTTTTGACCTAAATACTGAAGAACAGAAAATTTAGGTATTTGGTGAATCCCAAATGCCACGAAAATACTGAGACTCTAGAGATGCCATGAATCTAGAAAGTTTAAGAAGCTCTCTGCTTTAAGGGATTTAAGAGATAAAGTGTATCTCTCTGTGACAGCTTCAGGCATGGAGAAGTAACCTGCTTTGAGTCAGATGACACAGCGAGGTCCTTATAAGGTTATATGAGCCACCTGGCCATTTTTATTCATCCTTCTGGACTAATGCAAGACTCGCGTTCTCTCTATACCCCCTTCCCTGATCTCAGCCTTTCTATCCCACCCTCTTCCCAACACGGTCATCACAGAATTAGATCTGGCTGTATGGAAACACATTCTGTTTTTCTCATTTTTAGAAAATTAAAAACTCCCTGTATGTATAAAATTGATATTCTGCCTTACACACACACACACACACACACACACAGCTCTAGCGGCACCTGGGTAGCTCAGTTGATTGAGCTTCAAACTCTTTGATTTTGGCTCAGGGTCCTGGCATCTGGCCCCATCAGCTCCACAATCAGCACAGAGTCTGCTTGGGATGCTTCTCTCCCTCTGCCCTTCTTCCTATTCCACTTTTGTGCTCTCTCCCCACCTCTCTCTATAATATGTAAATAAATAAAATCTAAATAAACAAACAAAAAACCCCAGCTCCATTATATGCTGTGTGTATTTCTACAGGTAAGGTTAATTTTATTTAGGTAATAAAAACCATTAGGTAATGGTTTAATAAGATCTCATCTAATTATATTATTTTAATTAACATTATTCTTATTCTAGCTAATAAAGAATATCAAAATTTTTAACTCCTATAAATAACATTTTGTAGAGCATCTTTATATATAACATTTGTTCAGCTTTGATTACTTTTTAAGGATACATTTCTGGAAATGAAATTACTAAGTCAAAATATATGTAAATTCTAAGAGCCCAATTATATATTTACCAACTTGTTTTCTAGTGAGGTTATAACAGTTTGTATTTCCACAAGCAGAATGAAAGGATCAATTTAATTTAATTTCATCCCACCCATACTAAGTAATATCACATTAAATTTGTTTTTTCTTTGGTAAATTTAGGGTGCCTGGGTGGCTCAGGCAGTTAAGTCTCTTTCTTTTTTTTTTTTTAATGTTATATTAGTCGCCATATAGTACATCATTAGTTTTTGATGTAGTGTTCCAAGATTCTTTGTTTACTTATAACTCCCAGTGCTCCAAGTGTCTGACTCTTGATTTTGGCTCAGGTTATGATCTCAGTGTCCTTTGAGGGAGCCTCACATAGGGCTATGGGCCCAGGGAGAGTCTTCCTGAGGATTCTCTCTCTCCATTTGCCCTTTCTCTACCCACCCCCAAAATAAATAAATCTTTAAAAAAAAATTTTATAAATTTAGTGGCAAAAATAATCATTTTTTAAATTTTTGCTAAATGGATTTTGGTAAGATTTTGATTTTGATAAGATAGTTCTTTTATTTACTTTGTCAGAAGTGATTTAAAGTTTTGTTCTGCTTATATCGGATAATTTATTATAATTCATTTGTTAAATAAATATTGTTACTGCCAACTAAGTACAATGCATTGTACTAACTATAGCAAATACTATAATAAATGTAACAGTCACATTTCTATTTCTTTAGGTATTAAATGATGCTAAAACATTTTCTAAGTTTGTGTAAGACTGACTTAGATTTCTAGAATAGTTCTATGCCAAAATATTTCTTCTTCTTAATGAAAGTGAATTTTAAGTTGCCCTAGAGGAAACGTGTTTAAGATACTATTTAAACTACCAACTGTCTACCCCATTAAAATATATTATTTGTAAGGTAGTATGGGGAAATTCAAGAGAAAACTGAATGTGATTATAAAAGGGAAACATGAGACATCCTGTGGTGTCAGAATTGTTCATATCTTGGCTGAAGTAATTGGTGAAGAAGCAATACAGATGATAAGAGTGTATAGATCTTAATACACACACACACACACACAGGTAAAGCACAAAATTTATTAAGATGGGTAGATTGTATCAACATCCATGTCCAGGTTATAACAGTTTTGAAAAATAACACCGCTGGAGGAAATTGAGTAATTGCTACACTAAGGATCTTTCTCTGTGTTATTTCTTCCAATAGCATGACTACAACAATCTCAATAAAAATTTCAGTCGAAAATGTATCAATTCTGCTTCATACTTTTGCTTACCTTTGGCATTTCAGAGGACCGATAATTATGAAAATAATCTGAGACAATGTGTATGAGAGCTCTTAAAATTATGTAAATTAATATTTAAAAATTATGTAAATGAAATATATACTTATGACAGTTCAGATGATGCATCCCTTTGACCAAGCCATGGCAGGGCCATGAAGATGCTCAGCGAATGCTTGGAAGATGAATATGATGCTATCGATTGTTCCGCTAGGGATCTAAGAGTGATACGATGAATGTATCCAGAAAAGTTTTGTGATTGGATGTTAAGAGATAAGTACTAGCTTTGGGGACACAGTATTAAATACACGAATGGCTGAATAAATGAGTGTGCAAATTCATCCAGTGGCTGAGCAAACTCTTCTTTTTACTGTATTTTATTCTAGCAACTTAACAAGAGAGTGCCCACCTCTCAAAACAAATAAACTGAGAATCCCTTAAAAGTATAGAGTCCCAGAGGAAGGCTGGACAGAATGAGGGTAAAAATTAAAAGCAGAATTGCTTAAAGCCAATTGCCTTTCAGTTCTGCACACATCCTCAGACACCTTGATGTCAGCCTGGTGGAACACAGTTCTAGGCACAGAGCACCAAGTGTCTTCACAAGGCTTGTGTACAATGGAGTTTGGGCTTGCACCATTGCTGAGGTCTTGAGTGAAGAGGAAGAAAGCAAGTCTATAATTAGACTTAGACAAAGACAAAGACACCCTAGCATTTCATCAAGTTCCCTTCTATAATTAGGCTTCAAATATGGCATAAATTAGCATCCCAATGCTTTTCATTATTCTTGAGGTTTTCTAATATAAATCAAATGCACACATTATCTAAAAGATAAAATATTATCTTGTAAATAAACCATCTCCTGGAATCCTGGTCTTGTAGTTAAGTTGAATCTTTAGTTAAGTAATATTACCTGAATTCTTAAAATTCAAACAGTAGAGTTACCTGAATTCTTAAAAATCGTGGGCAGGCATAAGCTGGTAAGAATGTTACAACTTGTTCATAAACCTTCTCCAAGTCCAGAGACTTATTTGGTTTTAAAGTAATAGAAGCCATTCCTGCTTTTCCTTCATAATCTGAGAAAAAAGTTTGAAATAGCATTAATTTTACAAGCACTAGGTGATTTTTAAAATGATTCTCTTAATCACATACTAATTATTGCAAATGGAGACATTAATCCTATCACAGCAGTAACAATGCAACAATAGTATAAATGAGTGGATCCCTTCCTGAGCATATGATCTATGTCCCAGAAATAAGTCAGGAACAGGAAAGGATACAGTCTATTCTTGACTGTCAACACTACACAAATGAAATAGATGGAATAGAAAACACCATAAATAACCCCCAGTTTGCATTCTACCACCATTAATATAAAATACCGGGAGGAAACACTTATTTAATGGTGAATTTATTCCAGACAAATATCCATGTTAAGAGTCAATACAAAAATTAAAAGGCAACATTGTTTTTAAATTTAAAAACCAGACTGGTCTTGAATTCCACAGATCACTTAGTGCTTATCATGCCACCTATGTGTTTTTTCAGGGAAATAGTATAGACAACACTCAAGGTCTATTAGAGTAAACATCCCCTTCCTCTGCTCCTCATTTAAACACTCCCATCCCATTGTCCTGGGCACCTATAAACATTAGTTGGACATTATTTACACTTTTCAAAACAAAACAAAACAGCAAAGGAGAACAACTATCCTATCATTTCATTTTGGTAACTTTTCTTTGTCATTTTCACCATCATGAGACAATCTTCATAGGCACATTTACAAAGATAAATGAAGCCAAACAAGTTTTTAAATTATTTTTTATAAAGGTTCAACTTAAGGGGCACCTGGGTGGCTCAGTGGGTTAAGCATCTCCCTTGGGCTCAGGTCATGATCCCGGTATCCTGGGATCGAGCACCGCATCGGGCTCTCTGCTCAGCAGGGAGCCTGTTTCCCCACCCCTCCCCCCTTCCCCCTCAGCCTGTCTCTCTGCCTACTTGTGATCTCTGTCAAATAAATAAAAATAAAATCTTTTAAAAAGTAAAAATAAAAAGGTTAACTAGGGCTCCTCAGTGGCTCAGCTGGTTCAGCAGCTGCCTTTACCTCAGGTCATGATCCTGGGCTCCTTGCTCAGCAGCAAGTCTGTTTCTAGCTCTCCCTCTCCTTCTGCCCTCCCCCTACTCACGCATGCTCTCTCTCTCTCTCTCAAATAAATAAAATCTTCAAAAAAAAAGATTCAATGTAATCACAAGTCAGTGTTACTAAACATTTAAACTAGCATGTGTTCCTATTTAGTGGCATGCATAAACTCTAGTCATAAAAGAAACAATAACAGACTATTGAAAAGCTGGAATTATTTTCAAGCAGTGAGTCATGGACCAGAATTTTCAAGCTTTACTTAAAAATACACACATCCATTAAAATTAAGTTGGTACTGGATGTGACCATGGCATTTGTTAGCCTGGTCTAGGGCATTACTTGCCAAGACAAGACTAAGATATTTAATATATCAAAAAATGAAATGTCGAATTAGTAATATCGTTACAAAAGTAAAGAAAAGCAACACATTCTATTTTAAGAATTCTTCCAAACCTGAAATATACTCGTACCTGGCACCGTTACCCCATAGACGTTTGCCTCCTGTATAAAATCCAGCATTCCAATAACGTCAGCAACCTCTGTGGTGGCAACGTTTTCTCCTTTCCACCTAAATGAAAATCAAGTTCCAGTGAATGTACCTCTGTCTGAAGAAGTAGGTACCCAGTTTTAGCTTCAGTGCCTTGTGTTTGGTTCTGGGCAAGTTCCAAGTAACCACACACAATGGCAGTTTTTGAAACGAAAGGCATTTCCAAAGAAGCACTTCACCTCAGTGAAGTCAACAAAAGCAGAATCATTGTTTTAATTAAAATTACTGTATATGTGTTTCATTGGCATAAATCGATTACTATAAGATGTTTTTCTACAGTATATCATAAAAACAAAGGAATGATAATTCCTCTTATTTTGAATTGTAATTACAATTAAGACATAACATTGCCTATCTCTAATGATAGAGTCAGAAAAAATGAAAGGAAAGTTCCAATTGTCTCTCACAGTAGTGACCTTTAATTTCTAGGGGTTAACCCCTTTGGATCCTTTAATGCAAATGAATTATGGATTGAGTATATTCAATTAGAATGATTTTATACAAAGTAAGCCCGTAAGTTGTAGGAGAAGGTAAGGAAGTATGATTCATTTATCCATTCAAACATTTTTTTGAATGTCTCTTGTATGTCCCTCATTATTCCATAATCATTGAGTAGTAAAGCAAAATCATTGAATAAGCCTAAAATAATCTTAAGGAATTAAGAAGGAAAATGTAAGAAAGGAAAATTTTGCTGTTTCATTGTTTTTATCATTCAGTCAAATATTAGACCAGACTTGACCAAACTGGCTTCTTTTTTTTTTTAAAGATTTTATTTATTTGTCAGAGACAGAGGGAGAGAGAGCGAGAGAGCACAGGCAGACAAAGAGGCAGGCAGAGGCAGAGGGAGAAGCAGGCTCTCTGCCAAGCAAGGAGCCTGATGTGGGACTCGATCCCAGGACCCTGGGATCATGACCTGAGCCGAAGGCAGCTGCTTAACCAACTGAGCCACCCAGGCGTCCCCCAAACTGGTTTCTGTTTCAACTCTGCCATTTAAACATCACATCTGTCTACTTATCGTATATTCTTAAAAAAAGGAGCTCACTGATTTGGACCAAAATGATTCATTTAAATAATGATAAAAATTGACATCAACACTTAAATTAGGTTTTAATCTAGAAACAGATGGCCACTGAATTTTTAAATGGGGAGACATTACAGAGCTGAAAGCACTCTGTCTGCCCCAAAGGTACAGACCATGTGGTCTACAATCTTTCCACGGAGCCTTGCTTGGACATGGTTCACAATTCCAGAAGAAGCAGTATGACCCGTGCTATTTCGCACCTGAAAGTGTTGCCAGTACGGTCCCAGAAATAAAAGAAATTGTCCTGATCTTGCACCATTAAGTCTCCTGTGTTAAAGTAAACATCTCCCTTCTTAAAAACATCACAAAGCAGTTTCTTCTCTGTGTGCTTCTTACTCCCGGCATAACCAAAGAAGGGATTCTTCTTTTTCACTCTACAAATGAGCAGCCCAGGTTCTCCTGGGAGAGAAAGGCACTTTTTGGTGACTTGATTAAAATTATTATTACACATATCATGCATGTACTTAGATTATATCTGACCAACACAACCAGTGTTGATATTCTTTCCTGGAACTTGATTTTTATTATATTTGATATTTACCCTGGGTGCCTGCATCCTGCATCCAACACACCCTTTCACAGACTGCCACCAACACAAACCACTTTGGAAAAACTAGCAAAAAGGAAAGCAAATGCAGGCAAAGGCACATTAAATTTATTTTACATCCTATCCTGGGTGGATAGACCGATCCATAGATTCAAGTTCCATAGATTTTAACACTGATAATAATGAAACTATATAAATAACCATAATAATAATTTTAGTAAGATTATGATAGTAGGAATATTTATCAGGCTTTTACTATGCAGCAAGCCCCATGAGTCCCTTGCAACTGTCATCCTATTTATTCTTCACAGAAATCCTTTAAAAATGATAATTAAAATCCTTATTTCACAAGGAAGGAGCCATGGCTGAGAAGGGTCAAGTAAGTTACTGAAGTCCAACAATGTTGAAAGGAATGGACCTAGAACTCAAATTCAAGTCCTTAATTTCACAACAAGGTTTCTGTTCAATACTATCTCAGATCTAGAAGGTAATAGAAGTTTAAGAAAATGTTTTATTATTATAGGATGTTATGTAGAAATCCTCAATGGGCAAGAGATGAGGCATGAAAGTTATTAGTATTCTTTATATGTAGACACATTAACTGAAACAAATTTTCAATCAGATTTACTCAAATTAATCAGGATTTTGCCCAGCAAGCTGCAAGATAAAAATCTACTTCTACGAGAAGTGTGGAAGAAAAAGGGGAGCAGCAATCACTGTCCCAGAACATCCCAAGGCCATTGTTGACATGGTTTGCCCCCCTGTAAACAGAGGCAAAGTCCACATGACTACTCAGATGGGGTTAATTCCAGAACACTATAAGCCAATTATGTCATTTTAACATTATTCAATGTTCATTGCTCCCACTCCTGCTGGACATCCTGGCTTCCACAGGCACATATGCCATTGGTCAAGCCAAGTCTGGTTGGCTACTGCAGAGGCCCCTCATTGTCACTGTCATCATGGACACCTTCATCATCATCGTCGTCACCATTGTTATACTTCCTGAGTGCTTTCTGGGAACCAGTCACTATTCTGAGCACCGTATTTATCTGATTCTCATCACAAACCTGTAACACAAGCCCTCAAATCATCTTCATTTTACAGTAAAGAAACCAAGAAAGAATAGTAATTTGCCCAATGTCATACAGTTACCAAATGTGGGAGACGGGCTTTGTTTTTGTTGTTTTAAAGCCTCAGGCTCCATGCTGAGATAAAGACTCAGATGCTTAACTGACTGAGGCACCGGGGTGCCCCTGGTTTTTGCCCTTGGTTTTTATAAACCAAGTTCATCTGACTCCAAAGCCTGTCCTCCAACATATATTCCTTCAGTTACATTCCCTCTATTGCAGAAATTTCCAAGCCTCTCATGTTCCCCTTAAAATTTATATTCTTTGTTTTTCTTAAGACACAGGTTGACAGTTTCTTCCCTGACAAATTAATTATTGCAAATGCTTAAAAAGATCATAGTATTCTTCATCTACCTATTCCAGGCAAATGTATGCAAGATACAGTATCATTAATGGAAAAAATATTGAGTAATTTATAATGAGAATTACAGAACACTAAAGCAAATGTTTGGGGACAATCCACTTTTTTTTTTTTTTTTTTTTTAAGATTTACAGATTTATTTACTTATTTTAGAGAGAGAAAGAAAGAGTACAAGCACAAGTCAGGGGAGGAGTAGATGATGAGGGTAAGAGCGAATCCTCAAGCAGACTCCCACTAAGTGAAGAGCCCAAACAGGGCTCAATCCCAGGATCGTGAGATCATGACCTAAGCCAAAATCCAGTCGGCTGCTTAACCGACTGAGCCACGCAGGTGCCCAGGGACAAGCAGTTCTGAAACTCAAGTTCCAATGTTGATACTGTCCTAAATCCAATAAATAAAACACACCGGGAGTGCACGGTTGGCTTAGTCAGTAGAGCATGAAACTCTTGATCTTGGGATTGTGAGTTTGAGCACCATGTCGGGCGCTTAGATTCCTTAAAAAAAAAAATAAAATCTTAAATAAACAAAACAAAATAAAATACACTAGAAAGGTGTGAATAAACAAAGTTCTTTACAATCTTTTTATAATTGGCTTTTCTCTTGAACACAGCTTACAGACCTGAATTAGGGGAAGATATTTGATAAATGCTCTTAGGTTTGAAATTTAGAGGACAGGGCAATTTGTTTTTTAATAGACAAGGCTTATATTCTTTCCAAGCTTCCAGCTACCAAAACACACAAACAAGCCAGGTTTGCAACCTTTATCTCCACATTTGAAGTTAAGATTTAAATGAATTCATCTTTGAAATGTAGCCTAAGCATATTCTGAAAAAAGTAAAAAGTAATTTTGGCCTGATTTATCCAGCCTGAATCTCTAAACAATTCCAAGTGCACATATCTACATTGAAATCTCTAGACTGATCATATGCAGCAGCAAGTTAATTGTCTAACCAAAAATTATCAGAAACTATACCTTGGTGGAGGAGGGGAGTGAGATGGAGAAAAGCAGCAGGTAGGTAGCAAACCACATGCCAGGCTCTCTGTGGGACTTTGCATACATCACCTCATTTAATGGTCAACAAGAACCTCACAAAATAAATATTGTCAACTCTACATATGAAGAAAATGAGTCTCAGCTCGAGTGGCCTGTCCAAAGTTGTATATTTTCTAAGGATGAGAGCCCAGATATAAATGTAAGCCTGCCTGACTTTCCACTATACCTAGAGTGATAACTAAGGCATTCTTTTATACATTTTATCTTGGTGATAGAGGACATTAGCACTACTGTTATAACTAGAAGAGTGGATCAGGGAAAAGGGATCCCAGTAATAATCCATTTTAGATTTTAGTAACTGACCATCCGAGTGGCCCAATTGGGATCCCTAATACCTAATAATGAAACTATTCTACCTGCATTGAAATTCCAAATAAATCTCATCACATATCCATAACGGCTATTCTTTCTTCTCTAAATTCAGTAGTAATTAAATAGAAATTCAGAAACTTTTGCCTGAAAAGACATGGTCAAATGCAAGAATCTTACCTTTCTTCACACGAATACACCAGCCCTGTTCATTTCTAATGGGTTCATCTTTCTGAAAATCATACTTTAGCAAGTCATAACTGAAAAGAAGCTGCAAAAATAAAATTCAACAAACAACAAAAACAATAACGAAATACTTATTTGTGCAGTGACATCTACTGGTGGCAGAGTTTATGTTCAGGCAACTGAAATAAAGAATTAGAATGCAGATTTACGAAAAAAAGTAAACTTTCCTGATAAAAATTAAATACATATTTGAAAATCAAAACTGAAGGCATTATTAAAGAGCACTTATATGATGGCATTTACTTACATTTCATTTTATGTTGCACATTACCTTAGCAAAACATTAATTTTATTCTTGAATGAGCAGTATCAAACATCCCGGTGCTCAGTCACATACTCTACTAACTCTAGCTAAAAGGAACACTTCCTGCTTTCTTCTTTTTTTTCAATCATTCAAAAATATCCCTTCGGGGGCACCTGGGTGGCTAAACTGGTTAAGCATTTGAATTTTGGTTTCAGCTCAAGTCATGTTATCTCAGGGTCTTGAGAACCAGCCCCACATGCTTGGGATTCTCTCTCTCCTCTCCCTCTGTCCCTCTGTTCATGCTCTTTCTCAAATAAATAAATAAATAAAATTTTTAAAAATCCCCTGAAAGTTTTAATAAAACCAAAGTTTCAACTACACAAAGACAAGAATTTCATTATCTGTTTTTAAATTATAATCCCTTAAAAAAGGGATCAGATGCTTATTTGACTTTGAACTTTTCCCCAAGCCTTTCACCTTTATTTCCCTAAACTAGCACTCAGTACTTCTGTGCTGTGAGATAGCAAATTAGTTAGAACATGCTCATCAAGTTGGGAAACAAGCTAGTTGGACATCTCTCCTTGTCCCCAAATATTTCCAGCTCTCCTGCTCCTGTCATGTCCACCTATACACTAAGAGGTGATTCTGGGAGGAAAAATTGCAGATTGGTTCAACCCCACCCCTTCCTTTTATATATAAGAAAACTGAGGTTTTGCCAGTCAATTAAACAAGCTATCTTATTAAGGTGAACTAGAAAACAGTCATCTAAAAATATAGAAAAAATAATAAGGAAGAACACATAGAAGAGAGAAAGACAAAGAGGAGGAGGAACAAAGTGAATAAATATAGAGCAAATAAGTGGGAAAAGATGAATAAAATTAATGGGGTGCCTGGGTAGCTCAGTCATTGGGTATCTGCCTTCAGCTCAGGTCATGATCCCGGAGTCCTGAAATCGAGCCCTCAGTCGGGCTCCCTGCTCCGTGGGAAGAGGCCTGCTTCTCCCTCTCCCATTCCCCCTGCTTGTGTTCCCTCTCTCACTGTGTCTCTCTCTGTCAAATAAATAAGTGAAATCTTAAAAAAAACTATTAAGACTATATAAAGGAATGCATTTGACAAGCATCATTACAAGTGTGTTTAAATTGATAGGGAGAAAGGTAGAAAACTGAGTAATAAAATAATCTATAAAAATGATACCACACCTTTTTAAGCAATTAATTTAATTCCCTTGAATTTAACCAAAGAAAATGGAACCGAAGTTAAATTATGTGTTTTTTTAGAAAGAGAGAAATCAGTCCCTGTGGCATCAAGAATTTAACCTTAACCCCAGTTTAACCAGGGGTCTGGCTGGCTTTCACTCTCAGCTTCTGGGAGATTCTCTCTATGCCTTGCAATGTTATGGTCAACAGGACTCTATGTGTTAGCCTAAGGGCTTTTGGCATCCACATAGTGACAGTATGGTTCATATTGAGTGTCTCTGAGCCACATGAATAACATGATGTGGGGTGGGGACTTTGGGTCTCCCAGCTTGGCCTTCTGAGGGATTCGGGAAAGAAGTCAGCCTCACAAGAAACCAAATAGAGTTAAATGATGGAGCTGCAAAGAAGACTGCAGACACCAAGGCTGGTGAGCATCCCTAGCTGGCAATACTCTGTGTACATGGTCACATGTCAGTTCCAGGAGAGTAATGCCATCCTGACTGCGCATGAAAGGACCCCTAAAAGTCTTGCGTTTGGTGCCCTTTTGATTCTGCCCTATTGCTTCTCCCTCCATCTGATTTTAATCCATATCCTTTAGATGTAATAAGAATAATGACAAGTATAACAGCTTTTGGTAAATTTTGAGTACTCAGCAAATCATCGAACCCCAAGTGGGTTGTCGGGTCTTCAAAACTGGCAAGTGCTGTGAGAAGTGACGATGGTCTCATGGAGATTATTGCACTGCTGGTTAAATTTCCTGGTCCATAAAAATTGCCTACTTTTAAGATAATAAATAAGTTTACAGACATTTGAAGGTATCTTTTTATTAAATCCTTTTATGTGTGACTTCTTAATCCCAACCATCTAGCTCCCTAACAATGTTTAGAGCCTGTAATGTGGTGTTCATCTCTGTAATACTTTCATTCTTAGACCCTTTTATTTTTCTCCTTTGAACTGAGTGTGTCTACTTTTCAACTCCTTTTGTTAATTTATATTTCCCTTGTACTTTCATATCTTTTGAGCTCTTATTTCTTTTTAAAAGATTTTATTTACTTATTTGTCAGGGAAAGAGAGAGAGAGAGAGAGCACAAGCAGAGGGAGCAACAGGCAGAGGGAGAAGCAGGCGCTCCCTGAGCAGGGAGCCTGATGTGGGACTCGATCCCAGGACCCTGAGAGTATGACCTGAGCTGGAGGCAGAGGCTTAAGGGACTGATCCATCCAGGTGTCCCACTGAGCTTTTATTTTATTTATTTCTAAACATTTTATTTACTTAATTGACAGACAGAGAGGGAACACAAGCAGGGGGAGCAGCAGAGGGAGAGGGAGAAGCAGGCTCCCACTGAGCAAGGAGCCTAAAGAGGGGCTTTGGGCTCCATCCTAGGACCCTACGATTAAGACCTGAGCCCAAGGCAGACCCTTAATGACTGAGCCACCCAGGCGCCCCTGATCTTTTATTTTTAAAGAGAATGTTATTGTAATTTTTTAATCTATGGGAAATTATTTTACTAAATATTCCCTGGTCATTTTATAGGGCTTATCATTTTGCTGTGTATTTGTACTTTTTTGTCAGCTTTTATTAAGACTTCTTTTCTTTTTTCAAGTTTTATTTCTTCTAGGGATTTCATGTTTGTTCTCTCCCAATTTTATCATCCCTAGGTGTAGAAAAGGAGAAGCCAGTCTATAACTGTGAGTTGGGTTTGTCTCTCAAATCAGTCACAAAATTTTTAGTATTTCCTCTGGGGGCTTATATGGCACACATGCCCTTCGGCTATATACATTTAAATGGTAAGTACGGCACACAGGAAGGACATGTGGGATGCAGGAACTTTGTGTTGATGCCTCATCTTTTCCCTTTTTTATTAACAGCCTACCTCTGTTTAGATGTTGATTTGTCTGTGAAACAGTAGGGGGAAGCTTCCATTAGGTTTAAGTTTTTGAGAGATGGACTTATCAGATCTCTCCACATGATTATGAAAGTTATTGGTCCAAATTTTTCTGGTGACTTGGTATATAACAAAACAATAATATATGTATACTACAATAATAATGAGAAAAGATATAACTGAATTCATATGATACCAGGTATAATTCTTTTTCATTTCCAAAATGAAAAAAAAAATAGGTTGAAAATCAGAAGTTTTCCAAATAAATTGGGAACAATGACTTCTTGCTTTATTGACAGTATTACAGTCAGGGAATTTAAGATGTTATAAAATTATAATGAGGTCAAGTCAGTAATGTAAAATACAAATCTTCTTCATGTACTCTTGTTGGATGACTACTAGGGAATGACTCAGCTTCACTAAGAAGCTTTAATGCGAATATGAAATTCTTAATGGAACCAGTGCAATGAATTGAGAAAATTAACTGTATGGACTGAAAAACTCAATAAATATCAGCACTTACTTTCCCCAAATTACTTTTCAGAATGCAGCAGCATTTCTGAGAGGTCAATAAGACCCTCAAAATCCCAAAGAGTCTATCATAAAAGTAGTTTGCGCCTTCTCTAGGTTCCAAACACGAGATAAATTTACACCAGCTTTGACCTTATTTCTTTACTTTCTAAAAATTATATGTCTCTCTCCTCTGATACTTCTCACTAAATTTTATTTTGTGTTTCTTTAATTTTTGTTTTTGATTAGTTCCTTATTTTTATTTTTTTTTTTTAGTTTATTTCAGTTGCTTTTTAATTAACCCCCAGAAATGGATATTTAGCTCACAAATTTTAAACCACTCTTACGTAGGTCCAATGTTTTGAAATATAACATTTTAATTTTGATTCAGCTCCCGTTATTTTTTTTAGATTTATTTTTATTTATTCACTTGAGACAGAGAGATAGCACAGACAAGAGCCTGAGCAGTGGGAGGAACAGAAGGGGAGAGAGAGAGACAAGCACCAGTAGACTTTCTGCTAAGTGTGGAGCCTAAGCATGAGATCCATCCCACAACCTGAGATCATGACTTGAAGCCAAAATCAGGAATCAACTGATTGTACCAGCCGGCGCCCCATCTCAAATTATTTTTCAATTTCTTTTTTTTTTTTTTTAAAGATTTTATTTATTTATTTGACAGAGAGAGATCACAAGTAGGCAGAAAGGCAGGCAGAGAGAGAGAGAGAGGACGAAGCAGGCTTCCTGCTGAGCAAAGAGCCCGATGTGGGACTCGATCCCAGGACCCCGAGATCATGACCTGAGCCGAAGGCAGCGGCTTAACCCACTGAGCCACCCAGGCGCCCCTATTTTTCAATTTCAATAATGATTTTTTGTCCACTCATAGAAACTTACAGATATTCTATAACCCAATATATAGATGACCTGTCATTTAAAAGATTTATTTCTACCTTAATTAAACTGCTGTCAGAGAACATAAGCCACATTTAATCTTGCTGAAATTCCCTAAGTGACCCAATAATCTTTGTGAATATTTCATAAGTGCTTGAAAAGAAAGGATATTCTGCAGTTTTTAGATGCAGTATCCTATAAATGTCTGTTAGTTCAAGTAACTTGTTACTGCATATTCTATAACATTGAAGGTTCTTTTTTTGTTTGTTCTAACAAAAACTGAAAGAGCTATAATATAATATCCTACTATGATTCTGGAGTTGTTTATTTCCACTTGAGTTTATAAACATTGTGCTATATAAATTTAGAAACTATTTTCTTTAATGAAACTTTTATTCTTTAAAAATTATTGTTCAGTGTAAGCTTTATGTTGACAATTACTTTCTCCAAAGCAGGTCAAGACCTGAGCTGAAGGCAGAGGCTTAACCCACTGAGCCACCCAGGAGCCTCAGAAACCTATACATAATTTTTATGTGATATAAAAATGAAGTGTAAGCAGAAACACTGGATTGAAAAAACTCAGGAAAAATGGAAAGAGTCAAAATGACATGTATCAGAAACTTTGCTTGTTTTTTATATATTATCTTATTAACTTTGAAGACAGAACAAAAAACACTTGGGTATCATTATCCCCACATTATACAGGAAAACCTGGGAGACAGTTGAGGTTTTTATAACCTATGGTTCACCTAGAAGCTATGACTTTATAGATGTTCTCAACTTAAAAAAGAAAAGAAAAAGAAAAGAAAAAGGAAAGGTGATTGTATTTACCGTAATTTATAAACAGGAAGTCTAGAAGAGAGGTAAACTGACTTCATTATATTTATGGAAGGAAAATACTGTACTTACTTTGTGAAAGAAGTTTGTTCTCCCAACGGATCCTATTTTTCCAGTGTAATTCATGAAACTAATGTTTCCTTCAGTAGCTCCATAAAGCTCACACATCTTAATATTTCCAAATCTGTCTAAAAATTCCCTCCATACATCACTCCGTACACCATTTCCAACTGCCAAACGCACTTGATGATCTTTTTCACCTTCTCTCTGTTAGAAGAAAAGATTTTACTTGTAATTTATTATTTCCAGTTCTCCATTCTTTCTTTCATTACTATGATTTTATTGGCAAATATCCAGAAGTAAGTTTGCACATATGCAATAATGAAAGGGAAGTAAAAAAAAAAAAAAATCACGTTTAACTGTTGCTGAACCATGTACAATAGCTAATGAAACTAACACTGGCCTAGAATAATATAGCTTTTATTACCCCATACCTGGTAAAAGATCTTTACCTTCCAGATTACGAAAGCCTTATTTTGGTAGAGATCAGGTAAGGAAGAAAGCATATTTCAGGGAAAAAAGCATTACTTTTAAAAAAGTTATAAAAAATATACTTGAGTTTGTAATCTTAGCTCTACTACTTATTGTCTATATAACTTTGCACTAAAAGGTTGAATACCATTGCGATTCTCCATTTATTCACCTGTAAAAATGAGAATACCTCTCTCATCCTGCCGTATATAGTAAACCCAGGGCCTAGCATAGGATGAACGATACACTGTTATCATCTAATCCCTATAATATTTGACTTGCAAATATTATGTCAACTGCTTATAAATATTATTATTTTTCATTGTGTTATGTTAGTCACCATAAGTACATTAGTTTTTGATGTGGTGCTCTAAGATTCATTATGTATAATACCCAATGCTCCATGTAATACATGCCTTCCTTACTACCCATCACCAGGCCCTATGGCCTGGCAATTATAAATAATATTTTTAAATATGCAAGGACAGAGGAAAGGGAACCCTTGTGCTCTATGGGTGGGAATGTGTATTGGTACAGCCACTGTGGAAAACAGGAGAGAGGTTCCTCCAAAAATTAAAAATAAAACTCCCATGTGATCCAGCAATTCCACTTCTGGGCGCTTATGTGAAGGATAAGTGGAAAAGATATTTGCCCCCTACCCCCGCCACGTTCACTGCAGCATAAGTTAGTACCCAGGACACAGAAGCAACTCAAGTGCCCACTAA
Organism: Mustela nigripes; assembly: GCF_022355385.1. Classification (NCBI taxonomy): domain Eukaryota; kingdom Metazoa; phylum Chordata; class Mammalia; order Carnivora; family Mustelidae; genus Mustela; species Mustela nigripes. Next base: position 67,142,275 of record NC_081568.1, on the reverse strand, counting down.
TATATGATTGGACAAAGAAATTGTAGTGCACACACACAGACACACACACACACACACACACACACACAGAGTGCGATATTACTAAGCCAAGAAAAGGGAAATACTGCCATTTGCAACAGCACAGATGGACCTTGAGGGTGTTATGCTTAATGAAATAAATCAGACAAAGACAAAGACCATATGATTTCATGTATATGTGAAGTCTAAAAACAAAAGCAAAAACAAAACTCAAAATAATCTCCAATGTAAAGCTCACGGATATAGACAACAGAGTCAAGGAGTGGGGTGAGGGTGAAATGGGTAAAGGAGATCAGAAGGTACAAAATTCCAGATATAAAATAAGTCAGTCATGAGAATATTATATATAGCAAGGTGAGTACAGTTAAAAATACTGGGCTGAATATTTGAAAGTTGCTAAGAGTAAATCTTAAAAGTTTCTCCACAAGAAAAAGAAATTTATAGCTATGTGTGATATTAGACATTAATTATATTAATTTTGGTGATCATTTTGCAATATACACAAATATCAACATTATCTTATACACCTAAGACTTACATAATGTTAAATGTCTATTATATTTACCAAAAAAAAACTGAGTAAGAATATAGTATGGATTAGAGTAAGAAGATACTATAAGTATAGTTATGATAAATCCATGATTGCCCGAGTGACTCCCATCCTTGTGAAAAATAATTATAAAATTAACAAGAAATAATAATACATCAGCAACAATAAAAATCAATATCCCTGACACTTATAATTAAAAATACACAACTGAGGTGAACAAGGGGAGGTGAACCATGAGAGACTATGGACTCTGAAAAACAATCTGAGGGTTTTGAAGGGGCGGGGGGTGGGAGGTTGGGGAACCAGGTGGCGGGTATTGGAGAGGGCATCGATTGCATGGAGCACTGGGTGTGGTGCAAAAACAATGAATACTGTTACGCTGAATAGAAATTTTAAAAAATGATTAAAAAAAAGAAAACCCACAACTGAGCACATTCTTTATCTCAGTTCCTTCTCAGTCTTAAAAGAAAGGTTTTAATCTATTAACTCAGTGGAAAGGGCTGGCATAAAGGCCTGCAGGTGGAAACACAAAACATGCTCTGAGGTGTTACGGAAACAGCAAAAAGAATGAGGAAGGTAGAAGGCTTGGTTGAAAATGTCTAAGTAGTCCCTGGACCCTTAGATATTCCAACATAGACAATTTATCTGGGTGTCTGCCCTCGCTACGTGTTTGTTATACAGATACCAGAGACTAACTTTCTGGAGAAGTCCATCCAGACAGTCACCAGTCTGGGGTTGAGGAATCTACTGAAGACAGTAGTGTTACAGAAAAGTATGAATACTAAATGGTGAGATCATTAAACTCTTCTGCTCTGATCTCAGAGCAAAACTAATCTGTAGTGACAGAAATCAGAATACTGTTCACATTTGGTGGGACAATGGCTGATTCTTGAAGCTATCCAGGGGGATGGTCTTCAAGAAAAAAAATAAACAAGGGTGCCTGGTGGCTCAGTTGGTTAAGCAACTGCCTTTGGCTCAGGTCATGATCCCAGAGTCCGGGGACCAAGTCCCGCTTCAAGCTCCCAGCTCCATGGGGAGTCCGCTTCTCCCTCTGAACTTCTCCCCTCTCATGCTCTCTCTCACTTTCACTCTCTCTCTCTCAAATAAATAAATAAAATCTTTTTATTTTTAAAGAAAAAATATAGGGGTGCCTGGGTGGCTCAGTGGGTTAAGCCTCTGCCTTTGGCTCAGGTCATGATCCCGGGGTCCTGGGATCAAGCCCCACATCGGGCTCTCTGCTCAGAAGGGAGCCTGCTTCCCTTCCTCTTTCTCTGCCTGCCACTCTGCCTACTTGTGATCTCTCTCTCTGTCAAATAAATAAATAAATAAATAATCTTTATTTAAAAAGAAAAAAAAAATAAAGAGAATTACTTAAAAATACTCCAAGTGCTGTTAAATCATAATGAGAAATTTCAGCTTCAATGAAGAGTTTGAGAGTATTTCAATACTAACTCATTTAGATCCTAATTCATTGGGTGTTTATAAAGCCAGATTTTCTAAGAAGCAATTATTAGAAATGAAAAGTTGAAAAAATAAAATGGTAATGATCTTTTAATTACATGATATGCCTCAGCTGTGAATAAACTGTACATATTATAATTTCTTTATAATAACTTTTAAAAACCTGATTATCAGGGTAATTATATTGGTGCCAAAGAGGAAGAAGAAACAATCTATAAGAATATGTGAGGAGAAAGCCAGGTAGATGACAATTAAAACTAAAAAATCAAAAAATTAGTAACATACATATTTTATTGAGAAATATATGACTAGATAACAACCAGAAATATGTTAAAATAATGAAGGGGGTTTACTTCTAGAGATCAAGTATTGACAGCAAGGGGTTACCTTTATTCTGAGAGTACTATTTGTTTTTTTTTAAACTATAGAATTCCTTATTTGATAAAATAAAAATTAAATTAAAAGAATAAACTAGGAAGCAAGCAAGAATGTGGATATATTGAAAATAAGACTCCAAGCTGCTGATTTCCTTTGCCCCGCATCAAAAGGGTTGAAGGTAAACATTCTGCAGACAGAGAAAAAAACTCACTCAAGATACAAGCAGCTCCTTTCAAGACAGAGGAGCAGCTGTGTACTGATTCCCACCTCCCATGGGCATGTTGGATATGGCCAACCTGCCATGGATTTCATTCTTGGATTTTCTGCTATCATTTTTCTGTACAAGACAGTAGTGCTGCTAATCTTAGGGTTTATTCTGCTTGAACAGAGAACAATCTTTTGTATAGTATAGCTCTTGGATGCTTTCCAGGTCAGAGATGAGTCTCAGCAAGTATCATTACTTATAAAATGTGTTGCGCACTCCAGAAAATAGTAAGAAGGTGTTTATAAACCAAATTCCACAGACTTTAACCTGTGTGTGCTACAGCCAGAGAAGCTTACTAAATGAGGCTAAATATTCATCCAAAAATGATTGGACTGATAGAGAAAATTGTATTATCAATACTAGGGTAAGGCTTTTGTCTAAAAACATCAAATCCACTTATGTAACTCTTTTTTTTTTTTCACTTATGTAACTCTTAAGATATCTTTATTTTATGGTCTTCCCTTTTATTTTACTTTTTAAATTTATTTACTTGAGAGAGAGAGAGAGCATGTGGTCAGGGGGAGGGCAAGAATCCTGAGAGTCCCTCCTGAGCACAATTCCACTGGTGGATCTATCCCAGGACCTGAGATCACAAATTGAGCCTAAATGCAGACTCAGACCCTTAACTGACCGAGACACCCAGGCACCACTGGTCTTCACTTCTGAAACAAACCCAGAAGATTATGCTTTGAGGGGTATGAGAAAAGATGAACTGATTCATTTTTTACTGTTACGGGAAAAAAAGAGAGGTGTATTTCTTCTGATTTTGAAATGCATGCACATCATAGAAAATTTGGAAAGCATGGGAAAGTTTTAAAAGGAATTAAAAAATCTGTAATCTTACTACACCAACATTATTTTCATAGAACCATGTATGTAATGAAAAGTTATAATCATACTGCATTTGAGCTACATATCCTTCTTTATTAATATTATATTCTGAACATTATCCTAAGATATTGCCTCTTAAGTGTCAAAAACAGGATTTTTCATGTGTACAATTTATGTACTATGACCTATTTTTGGATAATTACCTTGTTTTCCAATATTCACCTATATAAAGAAACCTGAGTGAATATCCAGTCTATAAATCTTTGCAGCTCATTCAGATAGATCCCTCCAAGAACATAATAGTTATCAATTTTTATGATTTTGTTGCCAAAATTATTGTATAGAAAGGACATCTTATTTACATCATACTTCTTCAAGGTATGAACTAAGAATTCTTTTAATTTAAAATGTTAATTTGGTAAGAACACGCGGAATAATCTTTTTTATAATTAAATATATTATTCTTCTCTTTGGTTAATATTTTTACTTACTTTGTGATTAAAAATCTCCTTTCCCATCCAACATAAAAAAAAAAAAGACTATCTTCTTTACATTTAACAATTATATTCATCTAGAATTAAATTTGTGAGAAAAGTGTAACTTTTAAAATTTCACATAATGATATGTCTCATTTAAGGCCAATTCAGATAGAGATGCAACGTGAGAGACATTCACAGAGATGTAGAGAAACCCACGCACTAAGTGAGATGAAGAGACAAAAGTGCAAACACAGGGATGGATGCTTGCTCTTTCTTGCTTGATCTTGCTCTCTTTTATTCTCTATCCCCCCACCACACATTCTCTCTCTCTCTCTGTCTCACTCTTCCCCCACCACACACACACAGAGGGTGTGAGAGAGAGTTAAAAAAAAAAAGATAAACTAGATAGAGACATACTTGAAGAAAGAAAGGTGCACACACAGAGACACACAGTTGTACACTGAGACACAGAGATACAAGCAAACAGAGAAGCAAACAAGCAAAAATAAGTGAGATAGAAACACACAGAAAAAGGAGACAAACGCAGAAATCCACAGGGTGTGGGACAGGAACAAAAGACATGTTTGCAGCCCAACAGCAGGAGAAAAAGGAGTGGATATGTTTGAGCCCCCATGTTCAGGTTACTGTACTTTCTCATTTTAATCACCATGACAACCCTAGAAAATAAGACGCATCATCCCCATTTTGCACATTGGGATATGAAGTTCAGGTCCAAGGTCACAGGCATGAAATAAGACACAGAATTCGAACACATTAAAATGAAAGTGCTATGTGGGCAGGGGCTGTAGCCTATTCTCTCCTCTGTGGTGCTCCATTGCTTAGGACAGTACATGGTGCACAAAAGATGTTCACAGCATACTTGTGGAAGGAAGAAAGAAAGAGAGGGAAGGCAAATCAAAGAAAGAAAGGGAGACAGAGAGGGAGAGAGGGAAGGAAGGAAAGAAAGGGAGGAGAGGAAAAAAACAGCTCAAACCCCTGCAAAGCCCATGTTCTATTTTCCCAAGTATTTCCCCCAAGATTTTAGGAATAGAAAGCAATCAAAACATGAGTTTATAATTCAGTAGTCAGTGCTTAAATGTTTATAGACTTGCATGCGTGTGCACACACACATACACACACAGAGTAAACCATTTTACAATACACAGAAAGTACTCATTTTTATCTCCAGACATTTAAGCTCCCATTTGAAATTTAAAAGAGAATCTGCTGGATGAGTCACACCTTTTAATATAGAGATGCCACAGTCCCGGGTTTCAGTAGAGCAGTGTCCCTTTGCCTTTTAGTATCATCCACCCAAACCAATGTGGACAGACCATGTCCGTACCAGGACAAGACTCACACCCAGTGGACCAAGGCTCCTGTTTCGTCAAAGCGTTCTCAGAGGAGGAGCCGTTTTCCAGCTGCCAGATGCCAGGCAGTGCTTGAACTATAGCTTCCTCCTCCTGAGCCATACATTCACATACTCATTTGCTGAAATGCACAGGCCTCTAACAATGCCCTCCTAGAAACAAAGTCTTTTTCTTCCAGAGCACGGGCTTAATCCTACCCAGAAAATCAAAAACACAGCCAAGTTAAATGCTCTTCATATGCCTATGAAAAGTGTAAGTCTGAAGGTTCTGCTTACATACAGGTAATTTTATATCAACCTTGATTTCTCAGAAACAAAGCATGTTTGTTGACAGACAGAGACACAGAAAAGCAGTATGAATTAACAGTGAAAACAAAGGGGCAAACCATTTCTGCCTTCCGAAACTATCTGCCTCAGGTAACTAGCTGCTTAATGTGCAAAACAGAAGTATGGTCTAATTACTAAAGGATCACTGGAAATTCATAACAGCATATGATAGGGCTTATGACCCTTCCATCTTGATTCTACTTAAGACCTTTTTTTTTTTCTAAAACCCACATGCACATGTGTCACACCAACACACCCCACAGAGTAAGAATAACTATATTCCAACAGTTTGCTGCCTTCACAGATACTCCAATATCAATATATTGAAAAAAAAAAAAAAAGGCAGCAAGCCAGCGGGGTATTACAGAATGGGTACCAAGTAACACTAAATGCAAACACATGGTCAGAGAAAAAAAATAAAAGGCATAAAATAGCAAAATTTCTTCTACTGCAGCAGGAAAGGAATGGTGGGGGGGGGTGGGGCCCGGGTGGAGGCCTCTTTTGAGAAAGAGCCAGAAAGTATTTAAAAGGAGAGACATACCCTGCTAACATAGTGTGGGCTCCAGCTGCCCCTAAAAGTCTTCGCCATGCTTCCTCTCCAGCCTGAGCTGGGCAGGTCATGGTTTCAGAGATGCCAGCTCTCAGTTCAACAAACTATTTTAAGGCCTAAATCATAGCTTGAAAAGAGCTGTGTGATCTCAAGTATTACAGCAGAAAGCAACCATACTGTGGGCTTATTTCAAACTCCCTGTCTAGATAAAACAGTAAGAGGGATGGCCATTTACAGACTACTTCTTCTGAACAGGTGTCTTCTAACCTGGCAGCACTCTAGGGAGCTCAAGGGTAGAGGGAAAGCCATGTTGCAGACCAGAGACATTTCCAGATTGCCTTGTTTGACAAGGACTGGCTCCAAGACTCTATGCAAGACGTGCCTTAAACCTGAATGAGAGCTAACCACTAAAAAGACAAGGGAGCTGTGTAGATATAAAGAGAGTTCGATCTGGAAACCCAGAGAAAGGGTTACCTAAGCCACAACTAAGCTGACTTATTAATGAAATGTTCTGAAAAGTGCAGGGGCCCATGACCAAGATAATTTCTGCTATGAGCGGGATACAGCAGCAGTCTGACTCCCTCCATGCAAGGATGCAAACTTTTGATTTATCCAAACTCCTTCAGGGAGCTCTGTCCTCCCCAGGAATGTGACTTGCTGATTATAACTGAGCTTACCAGGCAGGCTGGGACCAGTGAAAGATTGTGCTGATCAGGAGCACACAGGTATCCTAGCAATGAGGCTCATTATTATTTGTTACTGTGTTTTTTAAAAATAATTCAACGAATTTTTATTGAGCACCTGTTATGTGTCAGGTACCATAATGAGTACTGAGGGTATAACATTAGATGAAGAAGATAAACTCCCTGCTTTCCTGGAAGGAGAAGATAAGAGGGGAAGGGGAAGATTAAGAGAGAATAAGGAACAATTATATATAAAATCTGTAATATGGTAATAAGTTCTGTGAAGAAAAACAAAGCAGTGAAAGAACACCATGAGATAAGCATTGTGATGGAGTCTGGCTTCATTCTTGATGACTGACTGCTAATAGCTAATAGCTTTCTTCCCCTGCCCCACATCTGGGCAAGCTGATGAGATCACCCAGTGTTCCTTTATTTGGCAGCAATAGGAAGCTCAAAGTATGCAAGCAGTTCCACGTGCACAAGACCATTTGCCCTGGTGCCTTCTTCTTGTTACAGTAAAAGCCAAACCTACCTCTTTCCCAGGTTTCTGAAGTTATTTTTGGATATCCTTGGGACCCTAGCCTGCTCTCCCCAGAAAGTCCCATTATGTGAGTAATAAACCTGTTCACATTCTCTTGGTGCATGTTTGGTGCATGTAAGTCTCAACATCTGTACCAAATTTAGGTATGAGACCCTCTGAGTTGCTAAGGTGACCACACCTATATTAGTAGGACTTGTGGTCAGAGACACCCTCACCTGGGAGGTGGGATGTGGATGGACTAGGGACTGAGCCATGCAAGTATCTGAGGGAACATTCAAGGGGAAAGAACAGAGAGCCCTGATATATTGAAGGAAAAACAGGGAGGACAACAAAGCTGTAGTAGAGTAAACAAGGAGAGACAGCAGGTGTGGCAGGGAGGTGGGGAGGAGGGGAAACGCTATCAGGGGAGCTGACCACATAGAGAGCTGTGTGGTCCATTCTAAAGGAATTTGGATTTTCTTCCAAGTGAACCACCAGAAGGATTTTAATGGTGAAGGAACACAACCTGACTTCCATTTTAACTGAATCATTCCAACTGCTATGCAAGAATGGAATAGAAGGGGACAAGAGTGGGGCAAAGAAGAAGCCAGCCAGAGCTAAACTAACAGGGGGAGCTAGAGCTGGCTCAGATGAGAGCAGCAAGGAAGCAGTAAGCTGAGGTTTGATTCCAGATGCATTTGAAGGTCAAATCTGCAGGGGTTGCTCATGGATTAGATGGGGAGAGAGGGAAAGAGAAGCTCCAAGGGAGAGTCCAGGATCTGTGTGACTGAGCACCTGGATGGGGCAAGAAGGGCATCTTCCATCTTGATGGAAGAGGTAGTGAAGAAATTGAGCTTTGGCCATTTTTGAGATCAGATGCCATGAGATCTCTAAGTGAGGATGTCAAGTGGGAAGGCAGGTATCTAATACCTGAAATCAAGGGAGAAGACACAGCTGGAGACACACCCTTGAGTGTTAAGCTCTGGGTGGTATTTGCAGCCAGAAACCTACCCAGAGAGTGAGAGTAGAGAAAAGAAATGTTTGATTGCAAGTGGTGGGCACTGTGAACATTTACAGGTCAGGAAGATTAGTGAAGACCCAGCAATGGAGACGATTTAAAGCTACCAACTGGCACTCCTGAGCTTGGTCTATATTAGTCTAATCTAAAGACCTATACTGATAAAGGGAGATCTGAACCTGTCAGGCTGGAGACTAGAACTTCAACTTCGGCATATTTGCTGTGATAATAAAAACCATTTTGTGAGGTCTCTTCTCAGAGCCCTTCACCACTGTTTCCATGTGAATTTCTGTGCCTAACAACTTAACCCTTACATCAATCCCAGATATAACTGTTACTACACTCATTTTATTGATGACCAAACTGAGGTGGGAGCCGCTCAGAAAAGCGAGATAATTTGCTCCAGATCACAAAGCTTTCGAGACACAGAAGTTAGGCTTGAATTTCAAGATCCCTGTTTCCAACAGGCAAAGAAATGAAATAACTTGCCTGATGTGACACTGTAAATTAATGGAAAGGTTGGAAATAGATCCCTGATATGTTTAATATAAAGTTATTATTTTTTTCCATTGGGAATAAAATGATCACTTGGAAAATTCTGGCCATTTATTATTTGCTGAAGATTCTTGTGCTTATACACTGAAGACTGGCTATTTCTTACCTTGATTTTATACATTTTATACATCCATAGCAAGGACATCAGGAACATTATTAAAGAAAGAGACAATTTGAAAATTTGCAAATATATCATAATACAAAGAATCTTGAAGGTACATTTTAAAATGTTAAATCAATCTGAACTATAGGAAAACCTCACCCACATACCACATTTACAGTAAAAGCAGTATATAACCCAAGAGGAAACAGGCTTCATACTGTCAGGATTTTTAACTTTATATTTCTGTTTTTAGTATTTTTATTTGTGAAAAGCATCATGTTATAAAATTATTACCATTTTAGTATTTTAAAGTTGTACTTTGAAATTATCATGCTGTATTTATACTGGCTTTTACAAATTTTATTCATTTTATCTATTTATTCATTCATTCTTTTTTTTTTTTTGGAGGGAGAGAGAGAGAGAGAGTGCCTGCGCATGAGGTGGGGAGTGGTGGTGAGGTGGGACAGAGGGAAAGGAGAGAGAGAATCCTAAGGAGGCTCCAAGCTCAGTGCAGAGCTGAAGGCAGGCTCCATCTCACTGCCCTGAGATCATGACCTGAGCCTAAATCAAGAGTCAGACACTTTACTGACTGAGCCACCCAGGCGCCCCTAAGCTGGCTTTTATAATTAAAGTATGATTTTCATTAGTCAAAGACCAATTATTTTCAATACTCACACAAATCACTCTAATTTTACAATGACATTTGCAGAAAACATTACTACATTCTGTTTTAAGAATAGTTTCTTTCATTTGTATTGGGCTTCTCAGTTTAGATTTTTTAATGTATATCTCATAACTGGATTATGAGAAGCAGGGGGCAAATGAGGACAAGTGGGTGCTGCCACCTATTTTATATAACAATGGGAACCATGGCTCAAAGAGAAGTGACCAGCAGAAAGTCATACAACAAGAGTCTGAAATTGAACCTGTGTCTTTTGATTCCATAGTCAATGCATTATTTTCTTTCTGCATCAAGTAAATTTGTTGGAAATCTTTTTAAAAGATTCATTTATTTGAGAGAAGGGAGAGAGAACATGCACACACATGCAAGAGTGGAGGGAACTGGAGAGGGAGAGAATCTGAAGCAGACTCCCCGCTGATTCTGGAGCCAAGGTAGGGCTTGATCCCAGGACCCTGAGATCGTGACCTGAGCCAAAATCAAGAGTCTGATGCTTAACTGACTGAGTCACCCAGGTACCCCTATCTGTTGGGTAATTCAGCAACTAAGAGATATGTGTACTCTTAATGGAAATTATAACATGAATGGTATAAGCAAATAGAAAAAGATATGTAGATTTTATAGGCATTACTATCCATGAAATACAGATCATTAAATATTAAAATTAGCACGTATTAAAACCCGTTAATAATACACACAGTCTAAAACATTTCAAAATATTCATTAATTCCCTGCTAATTTTTCTAGCATTTAGGCAGCCCATAGCTATTCCTATCTGAGTCCTTCTAAGGACTATGTTTCTATATTTGTAGTTTTTGTTTTTTTTTTTAAAAAGAGGGAACACAAGTAGGGGGAGTGGGAGAGAGAGAAGCAGGCTTCCTGTTAAGCAGGGAGCTTGCTGTTGGTGCTCGATTCCAGGACCTTGAGATCATGACCTGAGCGGAAGGCAACCACTTAATGACTGAGTCACCCAGGTGTCCCTCTATATTTGTAGTTTTTAAGCAGAAAAAAAAGATTCTGGGAACTTGTCAAATTTTCTAAACACTTTTATATCTACTATGAGAATATTAAACATATCTTTGATTTACTTAAGGAAAACAGTTTTAAAAGAGAGATGATTTACTCAATCATATAATAAAATGCTTCAAGAAATAAAAAAAGTATAAATATCTTAAAATGACTAGGTCTTGGAGATAAAATCAATTGTTTTGAGTGTTTCAGCATCAGAAATGATAGCAAAACTAATGTAGAACATCTTAATAAGAATTAAAGCTCATATTAATTTAAAAATGTCATTCTTCAGAGGCTATTAAGTATAATGAGAAAAGTTTCCAGAGCTCAATGTTTTGATAAACTACATCTTTTACAAGATGTGGAATGAGGAAAATGTTATGATAAACTAGGTAGAAACTAAAGAAATGAAAACATGATAGAAAAACGAATGTTTTTAATATACCCATTAAGATGCATGTATTCTTCTACGTCAACTTAGTGTAATTTAGTCCCTTCTATTAGAATTGTATTCTTTGACAAATCTCCATATTCCTCATCCCCACTTCCCTAAATATGACAAGGAAAACTCTTAAAAGTTTGGAAGAAACGATGGGCTTTCTTTGAAAAAAATAGAGTAGATGTTTTTTCAAATTGAAGTCTTAAAAAATCTTGCAGTGCTGATAATTGATTATTGTCATTTAACAACATAACATTAACCATTTAACATTTAGGGTAACAACTTGTTACCCTAAAGAAAGCCCAGCAAACACTTATGGGTGCCCTGCATGACTGTCTAAACATTGCTGGTAAAAAAATTAGTATGGCTTTTAATGACCAACATTTAATAAATATTTATCAGATATCCGGGTCCTGTAAAATATCTCCCTTTTCATAATGGAAGTCAACTGTAATCCATTTTGTCAAAGTTTTTTTTCTTTTTTTTTTAAGATTTTATTTATTTATCTGACAGAGAGAGATCACAAGTAGGCAGAGAGGCAGGCAGAGAGAGAGGGAAGTAGGCTCCCCACTGAGCAGAGAGCCCGATGCGGAACTCGATCCCAGGACCCTGAGATCATGACCTGAGCTGAAGGCAGCGGCTTAACCCACTGAGCCACCCAGGCGCCCCATTTTGTCAAAGTTTTAACACACTCTAATGAAGGTATCCATAATCTTAAGGATACTATCTAGTTCCTAGTGAACTTTCTGGCTTTTAAGAAAATAGAAGAGAGAAAAAGGATGTAACGTACAGAAGATATATTCACTAAAAAACATATACCAAAATACATGTACTAGAAAGTATAGGATATGCCTTCAGAATGTCAAAACATAGGTGTTTTACATTGATACAAACTATATTGCCTAAATAATAATATTAACTTGAAAAACTGATATTACATACATAAATCTTTGCCTGGTTAATTATATCCTGCCCTTTGTAGGCTTTGGGCTCCAGATGCCTACATCCAACTACAAATTCCACTTCTTTACCTGAATGCCTAATGAACATACCAAACTTAACAAGTGCAAAAGAAATTTAATTTTAATTCTTTAAATCTCAGTTTAACATTGGCTCACAGTTTACCCATTTCAACCAAAAACCCGAGACTCATCATTGATTCTATTACTTCACCACCTAACCCTGTTAGTTAGTCTTGAAAATCTAACCCTGTTAGTTAAAAGTCTTGTTATCCTTCCTTCAAATAGATTCCAAATCAGTATAGTTTCTTTTTTTCAGTTTGCCTTCATCTTTTCCCAAATGCTCTTTTGGAAATGATATCCACATTTCTCCTCCATGGTACATATTGAGCCCTACAAGATCTGGTCTGTGAGTGGCCTAGCCACCCTTTCCTTCTCTAAATATTCAGTCTGTGTTCTCTGTGGGCTTCTTCATTTTCACTTTGTTCTGTTGTGACTGTAATCCCCCAGCTTTTTCATGGTTGGATCACACTTGCCATACCAATTCCTTGGCTCATTGGTCACCATTTCAGAGAAGCCCTCCCTGACCCCTCAACCTCATTAGTAATGCCACACCCTCACCACCCACCATCTCCTCCTCCTCATCCTCTTTGTATCTTCAAAACACTTGCCATTGTCACTTTCCTTCATGTATTGGCTGCTGTATGTTCTCCCTTCTCAAACTAGAGCATGAGTATCATGAGAAAAGATGGCTTGTCTTATATGCCCCTGTATACCAAAACCTGCAATATTACTCGAATGACCAAATGAGTGACAGGTAAGATTCTATCTCTAGATATTGCTAACTCTTGGCAGTTTCAGGCAGAGTGTATTTAAAGAAGATGAAGTGTGCAGGAATCCCACAGAGGATCATTGATGTATAGCATGCCACCATATTCCTCACCAACCAATATGAAAGGCAGCACTAATGCTAGGAAAACAAAGAACCTGATCCAATCAGAGAGTGTATGACGCTGCTTCAGTAATGCAGAAGACTTGAAAGACTGGAATGTGGGGAATGCTGTTTTCCTATTCTTCAGGGAAGAGAATAATTACTCCACTCCTCCGTGACTAAGAAGAATCAGTACCGTGGCTTTTTAAAAAAGGGTAATGCTGCTGCCAGAAGTTTGAGGCACATCTAATGTTTATGCCAAAGGAACTTTTGTAACTGGACTTTTGAAAAAGAGAAAAAAGACAGGGTTGGTTGGGGGCGGGGTGATAAAAGCTTCCATCCAGGGAAGGCCAACTCTAGGGTGTTTTTTATTCAACTATGGACAACCACACACAGCTTTGGGCAAAGCTCTATTTATTTCCATCCTTCCTCCTTAATTTGCCTCAGGTCATTGCTTAAAGATTGTTTCCATACGCTATCTTTTCTTCCAAGAACCTCAGTTAAGACTTAAAATATGATGTCATTAACTAAAAGCAACCAGGAATTCTGTTTTAAGCACTCAGACCATGAATTCTGCCTGCAGGTAAACCTCCTTTGGAATATATTCCTTACCCTTGGATGGAGAACAAATCTGGATGTATTTAGAGAATATGTGGTTTGCTTTTTTTTTTTTTAGTTAAGGATTTATATTAAACAAATGTCTACGGTCCCTCAAACCAGGGTGTAGGGACACATCCACTTCTAATTCTCTGAAATTAGTGGATCTGGTTACCCACTCACTCTCGGCTGTGCCTGGAGCCCCTGATGTGCCACCGAGCAGATGTGGCCCCTGCCTGTAGAAGTTCACTGAAAGCAATAAATATTGGACTGAAAAAAAACAAGACCTCCTTAAAGGGGTCAGATGTCTTACCAGAATGGCTTTCTTCTTTCCCTAATCTTTAATGCCAAGAACTGCTTGTTCTTGTTCTGTGTGAAATCAACAAAAGGGATTAAGTAATACAATGAATTGTTGCTCAAAAAAAATGATCACTTTTTCCTTGAGCAAAGCTATTTTTTACTTCCCCTCTCTCCTCCTCCACTGTCTTCAGGCAAATGCGGAGAGATTATGTTAAAAACACTGTCTTTTCTTCAAAGTACTTTACTTAAGAATGAAACTATTTCATTAACTAAAAGAAAAATCAGATATTCTACTTTCAATTCTCAGTTCTCTCAAATTCTCTGTGGCTATAGCATTTTCCCCAAATTAATTCATTCCCAATTCAGGAGCTCAAAATATTCTTTTTATAAAAAAATTCTAACAAAAACGCTTTGAAAAAAGATTTGTAGTGAACATGACAAATTATTAATAAATATCTTTATTATAGGAAATGGTGGCTCAAACATATAAAATATTATGTGCCACGGGCATAAATGTGTAAAAGACTCGGAAAAGACATTTTAAAGAGAACTACTGATAATTTTCTAATTATTCAACCTTGCTAGTAATCTGAACAAAGAAGTTAAAAATATATTTGTTTCTATCCATAAAGTCATAAATAAAATTAAATGTTCCCCCATTACAAAAAAAGAAAGAAAAAAAACCCCAAGACATTCCTTGTTCAAACAAAATATTATTAAGAAGCTCTAGGGACACCTGGGTGGCTCATTTGGTTAAGCATCTGCTTTCCGGTCAGGTCATGATACTGGAGTCCTGGTATCTAGTCCTGCATTGTGTTGTCTACCTAGCAGGGAGTCTGCTTCTCCCTCTGACTTTCTTCCTTCTCATGCTCTCTCTCTCTCTCTCAACTAAATAAAAATCTTAAAAAAAAAAAAGAAGAAGAAGAAGAAGAAGAAGCCCTAGCAAACCGCGTTTCATCCAACATATTTGAAAGACTGTGAAGATTGCCCTATTTTTCCCTATTCATTATCCTTCAGTGACTTTTGAGGAACTCTGAAGCGGGTTCTAGTTCTTTACGAAGCATAACTGGGAAACCACTATTTTTAATATCACACGGTCCTGATAAAGAGACCATATGCACAATAAGTATACTCTCACAACATCAATGAGATTCTAAATCATGTTAACCATTTTGAACTGCAATTTGGAAATGTGCCCTAAAAATTGCCAAAATACCCATGTCCTTTGACTGCCTTCACTTCTGAGCCCTTCTACTGGCTACATTGCATAAAGACACTAATTGCAGCATCATTTAACAGAGTAAAACATTAGAAAAAAAATGCATGTGTTCCACTGTTCAGTACATACTTACTGAGCAAATAACCCTGCAAAAGCTACTGTTGCTATTGAAGGATGAGGAGAAAAAGGAATGGTTAGGGGTGTAGTTAGAAAGTCTGTGAAGAAGTTCATTATGTGGTACCCAATTTGTCCTTTACTGAAGGAGGCTTCTATCTTCCTGGAGGACATTAATTCCCCAAATTATCCTCATCCAGACATCACATCACCAAACAACACAATGAGAAGAAGAAGATATACCAGGTTGTGGAATTATAATTAATTATTCCACTAGGACTCTAAAGATAAGACCACAACTTTGACATTGGCTAAGTCTCCCTAAAGAAAATGAAGGCCAAAAGTCTAAAACATTTCTCTGGGACTCCCTGTCTTAGAGATGGATCTAGGGAATCTATAGCTATTTGAAGCACTCCTGACTGAGAAAAGAAGAAGGATGGCTTCTGGGCACAAAGGGAGTAGGTCAGGAGCTAGAGGAGTTCTCTACATGGTAAAAGTCAAGCTTAAAGTGAATAAAAGCATTTTGTAAATAAAACTATCCAGTTTCACATTCTTCTTGTGTTTTCCTTCCCTGTGTAATCCCATCTCTTCAACAAAGTCTAATTTAAATGCTTCCAGCCTACTCTCAGCTGTGCTGAGGATAAAGGAAGAATTACATGTCCATATTTTAGCCAGAAAAGACATCCCAGTCCACCATCCATGCCTTAGGCTGGCATGATGATGGCAAAGGTGATGCATGAGGAAGGGGGTTTATCAAAGGCCAAGGACTGGCCATCAGCTTCTGCTGCCTGCCCCTTACAGGGAGGCATTTCCAATCACCATTATTCGTGGGGTGGTGTGGATTTGATGACAGAAGCTCACTTCTTTGTAGCCTCAAGAATGTTTTAAGAAATCAGGTAAAACATAAGCATCTCAAAACACAAACAAGACCAGGAAAAGAATTTCTGAAGGCAAAATCGCAAACAAATGAATAAAGACTAACCCCAGGCTCTTGCAACTCTCTCTGCTTGTCTATTTTCAGAAAGGGCCAATTTATCAGTTGTTTGTGGGAATGACAGTTTCAGGTGGGGAGACAAGAACACATGAAAGCAAAATTTCTTTTTAACTTAAAATCAAAACCAAACAGACTAATGTAATCACTTATTCAAAAGAAAAAAAATAACAAACAAGTATATTCAATATCATTAGTTTTGTTTTATTTTTTAGAGAAGAGCATTTTGAAAGATGATCTAATTCAGCCTTGCAGTAACCACTTTCTGTGTACAGAGTAGGCATTTAATTTCATAATTGGATGTGTACTACATTTGCAGAAATCTTAATCAGTCTCAACATAAAGTGGATTGGATTGCAAGTGTCTCCTATCCTGTCATAATGTAAAGCAGTTCAGTATAATCACGCAGAGCTCTCGTTTTATTTCCTCTGACTTGCATCTCTGTAAGTCAGTCAAACTATGTTTTGGAAGGTCTCCACCTTTGTGTACACACACACACAAATTATTTTTCTCTCCATACGTTTTTCTTTCTGAAATTATTTTTCCTTTCTGAAAATGATCCCTCTTACCTTAGGTTGTTTGCAAAGATAGCGACAAAGTTCTCCAATATATAGAAACACAGTCACATTATACTTTCTGCAGTCATTCCAAAATTGACTTGCTGAGAATTTCTTCTTCAACACACAAGTAGCTCCTATGAGAAAAGGCAAAGAACAGGCACTGGGGGAAAATATTCAAGGGCAGAAGTGACATAAAACACAAATGATGTTGCCCCGTCTAGAACACTTACATTCAACTTCAAGGCTTTTGTAATCCCTCAGTGGCCATTTATATCAAGCTCATTTGAAACCATTAATCTTACAATCCAATAAACTTAAAAAAATACATGTTATAATTCTGCATTTTGACTGCAAATGTATTTTTTTTTTCTTTTTGAAATACAGGGGATGAAAGACAAGGTCAAAATAAGTAGGGGAGTTGAAAGTATTAGAGCATGACTATAGATAATGGTCAGTCTTCTTCACAGAGACCAAGAATATTCACTTACTTTGTTTTTGAATATGTACACTTATTTTTAAAACCTTAAAGCTGCCTGAATATTTCTTGATGTTGAGAGTTGGTAAGAAAGAATTGGTAAGATAGCACCAGTCAAGTTCGATGACTACAGAACCTAAATGTAACAACCTAATTTTCACAACAATGTAAGTCATATGACTATGTTCCAAGGAAAATGCTAATGTCTTGACTCTTGCCTTTGTTTATTTTGGACACTGGTCATGTTTTACATATACTACTCCATAAAATTACTTTTTTTATATTTCAGACATATACAGGTAGTAGTGAATGGTCTCCATTATATATTATTTAGGGGCCAGACACATAATCTCAGCATGTTTATGAACAGAATCTACTGAGTCATAAGCTACCAACAGACTTAATGGGAGCCTGGGGTACCTTGTTTGCAAAGGTAGCCTCAACAATTCCTGCTATGCAATGTGGATTTGCCACCTCTGTATTTCAAGGGTAGGATCTGTTTCCTTACCCCTCATATCTTGACTCTAGACTGGTTTGTTACTTGCTCTGATCAACAATATGCAGGTGAAATGATCAATGTGATTTCTGAGGTTAAGCCTTAAGAGCTACACAGTTTCTACATTCATCCTCTTGGAAGCCTCCTTCCACCATTTAAGGAGGTGGGGAGTAGATCATCAAAGGATGAGTGACCACACAGAGAAGGAAGACTGGTCAACAGCCAGCTCCAACCACGCGGCCAAATGTCCAAGGCATTGCTCTCTTCAGTTCAGGAATAGACTGAGTATATCACAAAATTGGGTCCTTTTAATAAAAATTATGTTGTAACTATATAATAAGCCCACAGTTACTCTGAATTCTCTGACAGAGTTTCAAAATTTAATAAACACAAGTTAATAAGCATTTTGAATACTCATCAAACAGAAAATGAAAACTTACCCAACTCAACACATCCACCAATTCCCACAAGAGATCCTGAACTATGATACAGAGGAAGAGTTATATAAATGATGTCATTAGCAGTACAACCGAAACCCCACAAGCCAGCAGAACCCTTTAAAGACTGCAGCTGACTGATTATAGCTGCTTTTGGTAGACCTGGAAGAAAAGAAAAGAGATATATGTAATAGAAAGCAAGTTTACATATTACAAGTGCTTTGTAGGGACCAAGCAAATGTGAGCTTCTGCTGTAATTATTTCTAGAATCTTGGATCTACCCAAAAGATTAAAATTAAAATTATATAGTTTGAGATACCATAGGCTTCAAAGAAGAGTCATATCTGTTTTAAGAATGACAAAAATGCCCCAAATCTGAAATTGTACACCCAAAATAAGGCAAATCATGGCATTAATCTAAATTATACTTAAAGTAGACCTTTTCTAGTGAAAAATTTTAAGATTCTATCTCAAGAACCAGTAATTCTGTCATGTTTCATATCAGATTCCATATTAAATGGTGTTGAAATAGTTCTACACATTCATGATCCAAACATAAATTATCTGCTTTTTTCTTTCTAGTCTTCTTTTATGTACCATAGGAGTCTTATAAAAATATATAGTTATAATCAGCATATAAAACATTTTACATACTGTTTTTAATTTTCGATATTGTTATAGTCTTTTGTAGTATAACGTTAGCACAATAAATACATCCAGTTAATACATGATAAAATATGAAAGTGCCTTATCTGTGATTGAATATCACCAATTTCATGTTTCAACCTATATCTTCTTGAATACACAACACACAACTTGTTTTCATAATGGTAAGTATCCTCTCTTGAATTCATTTGTTAGATTAAATGGTATTTTAGTTCTATTCTGTCAGTTCAAAGAGTTCTAGTATCTGTGGGATGTCCTCAGGCAGAGGACCCCATACCAAATCCACCTCACTGATAAAGTTACTTTGCTTCACAATACGCAATGGTGACAGGAGTATCATCCATTGTTCCAGACAGGCAAGCAGAGACCATAGTCAGAGAAGGCACAGGAGTAAGCAAATGGCAGGATCAAAAGTGAGGCCCAGCAGCCCTAAGTGTGGCCTTTCTCTCTACCCCCATACTGGAACAGTCTCACTTACCATTTGCCAAGGGTGGGTTACTAATGTCAGTGGCTCTGCACACTTACTGCTGCACCTGACTGGATTCTATTTCCCAATTCTAGAAAATTAGACCCAAATTTCACAACGTATTTCCTAAATTGAAGTACTTCCTTGTTATTTTCAGCTTGTCTTAGAGTCCTACAGCAAAATATACTCCCACAGTGATGTTGGCTGCAAGGCTGTATGAGTCATTCCTTTTTTTCTCTCCCTTCTGATATACAAGTAATGGGACCTGTATAACTACCTCCTTTCCAAAAGTGCCTGTGTATAACATACAAGGACACCCCAGAGATCCATCCACTCGTGGATGTGAATGTGGGTGAACTGGACCCCAGAAGAGGTGGCAGATTAGGGGAGGTGGTGCTAGGGCCATGACCTTTCTGGCAGAAAAGGTCAAAGGTGAAGGCAGTGAGTGGGTGAGTGATGAATTTGCCTGGTCCTGTGGGCTGCTGCGTCTAGGACCAGTTGCTCTCAATGAGGAGACCACAGTGACTAAGGGGAGGAAAGGGGAAGTGAAATAGGCAGACAAAGAGAGGTAAAGGAAAGGACTCAAAAGAACCAACCATAGACCTCTAGGACCTCCCCCTCCGCTTACACTTGATGATTCCCCCTACCAAGGCAGAGGCATGCCATACTTAACCCCTCCCACCTCAACCATCACTTGGCCTATTTTGTGTGTGTTTTGAGCATCAGTAGAGAAATCAAGTATTGGTGCTATAGCGCCACCTTCTGGAAAACAAAAGGTGGGCTCCTAACTACCAAGGTGTTCAACTATAGGTATCAAAGTAAACAAAACCTTGCCTGGGGGCACCTGGCTGGCTTAGCTGGTGGAGCCTGAGACTCTGAATCTCCAGGTTGTGACTAAGAGCCCCAGGCTGGGTGTAGAGATTACTTAAAAATAAAATCTTTTAAAAAAATAACCCCCCGAAACCGGCATGCCTAGTTGGTTCAGTTGGTTAAGCATCTGCCTTGGCCTCTGTCATGATCGCAGATCTAGGATCTAGTGCCCTCATCACGCACCATCCTTGGGGAGGAGCCTGCTTCTCCCTCTCCCTGCTGCTCCCTTTGCTTGTACTCTTACTTTCTCTCTCTCTGATAAATAAATAAAATCTTAAAAACAAAAACAAAAAACTTGCCTAAATAAGGTTTATGTCCTGCTTCAAATATGGTGGCAGAGGCACTTTTCATCAAATATCATGAAAAATCACGGTAACAGAGTATAACAGAAAATGACAATTTTTCCATGAGCCAAACCAAAGATATGGAATACTGCAATCTAACTGATAACAGAATTTAAAATAGTTATTATGAAGATATTCAATGAGCTACAAGAAAACTCAAAAAGACAATATGATGATCTCAGAGCTAAAATTAATGAGGAGTATTTTACCAAAGAGACTGAAATTGTGAAAAGAATCAAATTCTCAAACTGAAGAACTCAAGAAATGGTATGAAAAAATGTATTAGGCAAGCAGTGGAAATAGACCAGATTATATGGAAGACAGGATAACTAAGTTGGAACAGAGAAATACAGAAGTGATTCAAGTATATGAGGAGAGAAAATAAGATTTTTAACAAGTGAAGAAAAACCTATGAGAATTATCTGATTCTATGAGAAAAGCCCATATAAGAATAATGGGTAGTCCAGAAAGAGATGAGAAGGAGAAGAGGGCAGAGGGACTATTTATTTATTTATTTATTTAGAAGATTTTATTTATTTATTTGACAGACAGAGATCACAAGCAGACAGAGAGGCAGGCAGAGAGAGAGGGGAGGAAGCAGGCTCCCCGCTGAGCAGAGAGCCCGATGAGGGACTCGATCCCAGGACCCTGGGATCATGACCCAAACCGAAGGCAGAGGCTTTAACCCACTGAACCATCCAGGTGCCCCCAGAGGGACTATTTAAAGAAATAATAGCTGAGAACGTCCTTTCCTGGGGAAGGAATATACAAGCTCTTGAAGCTAATAGCACACCTTACTATTTCAATGCACAAAGACTTTTCCCAAGACACATTATACTAAAACTCTAAAAAATCAATGATAATGAAAGACTTTTAAAAGAGGCCAAGGGAAAAAAGACAGTAGCCTGCAATGGCACCCCCATTACACTATCAGCAAATTTCTCAGCAGAAACTCTATAGGGAAGGAGAGAATAGAATGACATATTCAGAATATTGGAAGATAAAAACTGTCAGTCATGAATAATCCATTTGGCAAAGTTATACTTCAGATATGAAGCAGAAATAAAGGCTGTCCCAAACAAACAAAAGTTGAGGGAGTTCACCACCATGAGACCTGACTTACATAAAATGTTGAAAAGAGCTCTTTGAGCTGACACAAAAGGGCAAAAGTACACAGAATTCTGATTAAGTTGATAAGCAGTCAGAATTGGAATACTGTAACTCTTTTATAGAATAGTATAATAAACTCTTAACTATAACATAGAGGATAAAGGAAAATTGTTTTAAAAATAACTATCTACTATAACTTGGTAATAAAATCACAGCATATATAGAGATAATTTGTGACGTGAAAAATATAAGAGAGTATAAAGATGGAACATTTGTAGATGAATGAAGATTAATTGCTTCAGCAGAAAAAAAAGAATTATTTTATCTAGGAGATATTTATGTAATGCTTGGTAACCACAAAGCAAAAATCTAGAGCAGGGACGTTATACATAAAAAAGAGCAAGACTGAGCAAATCAACATGCAAAACCACCAACTTACAAAAGTAGACATAAACATAAAAGGAAAGAAAAAGAAACAAAAGAGACACAAAATAACCAAAAGGTAAAAGATAAATGACAGCAGTAAATCCTTGCATTATCAATAATGTAAATGGTTTGTACTCACCAGTCAAAAAGCACAGAGTGGCTGCATGGATTTAAAATTTAAAACACCCAATTATATGCTCTGAATCATTTCAGCTCTGAAGACACTAATAAGTTCCTAATGAAAGGATACAAGATGATATTCCAAGCAAATGGAAATGAAAAGAAGGCAGGCATAGCCATTTATCTCACAAAATAGACTTCAAGCCAAATGGGTAGTAAGAGAAAGAAGGTCATTATAAAACGATAAGGGGTCAGTACCTCAAGAAAATACAGTGATCATAAATTGATAATGTTCTTAACACCTGAGCACAGATGTTAAATGTATTGAGCAATTTAACAATGTATTTAACAGGTGTTAAATGTATTAAGCAATTAATAACAGATCTTAAGGAAGAAATTCATGACAGTACAATAATTGTAGGGTACTTTGCACTTGACCTTAGTCAAAAAGCTGATAAGCTCTTGTAGGGAACCTCAGTACCCCACCACCAACAATGGGTAGATCATTCAGTAAGAAAATCAACAAGGAAACAATGGAATTGAACATTTTTTTAAAAAAATTGACCTAATACACATGTACAGGACAGTCCATCCAATAGCTGCAGATTACACATTCTTCTCAAATGCACATGGAAAAATCTCCAGGGTAGATCATGCCGTAAGTCACAAAACAGATCTTAGCAAATTTAGGAAGACTGAAATCATACCAACTATCTTCTCTGAACACAATGGTATAATACTGGAAATCAGCAACAAGAGGAAAGTAAGATCTACAAATTGTGGAAGCTAAATAACACACTTCTAAGCAGCCATTTGGTCAAAGAAGAAATCAAAAGGGAAATTAAAAATTATGTCAAAACAAAAGAAACTGAAAACACTGTAATACAGCAACAGCAGTTCTAAGAGGAAAGTTTATGGCTACAAATGCCTACATTAAGAAGTTAGAAAGATCTCAAACAACCTAACTTTGCACCTTCAGTAAATAGAAAAAGTTAAGCTCAAAGTTAGCAGAAGAAGGAAATAATAAGGATCAGAGCAGACCACATAGACAAGAGAAAGAATCAACAAAACTAAAAGCTGGTTCTCTAAAAAAGATCAACAAAATGGGCAAACTTTCAGCTAAACTAACTGAAGAGAGAAGGCTCGAATAAATAAAATCAGAAATGAAAGAGAAGACATTATAACTGACGCTAAAAAATAAAAACAATCATGAGAACTAAAGTGAAGAATTATATGGCAACAAATTATATAACCTAGAAGAAATGGATATGTTGCTAGAAGCTCATAATGTACCAAGACTCAATCAGGAAGAAATAGAAAATCCAATAATGAGTAAAAAGACTGAATTAAAAAACAAAAACAAAAAAACACCAACTCCCCAAAGTGAAATCTCTGGGACCAGATAAGATACTTCACCAGAGAATTCTACCAAACAACTGAAGAATTGACATCAATCTTCCTCAAGCTCTTCCAAAATATTGAAGAGGAAGAAACACTTTCAAACGCATTCTACAAAATCAGCATTACTTTGATACTAAAACTAGATAAAAATACAAGACCAAATATATAAACCAATATCCCTAATGAAAACAGATGCAAAAATTCTCAATGACATATTAGCAAACCAAATTCTAGAACATATTAAAAGTATAATACACCATGACCAAGGGGGATTTATCCCTGGGATGGTTCAACATATGTGAATCAATAAATGTAACACATCACACTTCAATAAAGGAAAGAGATAAATCAGATGATCATTTCAACAGACATAGAAAAAAAGCATCTGACTATACAATATTGTCTTATGATAAAAATCTTCAACAAACTGTGTATTGACAGAATATACCTCAACAAAATAAAGATCATGTATGACAGACCCACAGTTAACATTATATTCAATGGAGAGAAACTGAAACATTTCTTCTAAGATGAGGAACAAGGCCAAGACGTCCACTCTCACCACTCCTATTCAACACATTACTGGAAGTCCTAGCTAGTGCAATTAGGCAAGACAAAGAAATAAAATTTATCTCAAATAGGAAAGAAAGAAGTAAAATCGTCTTCATTTGCTGGTGATATGATTTAAAAGAAAATCCCAAATAATTAGTCTTTAAAAGACTATGGGAGTTAACAATTGCAGTGAAGTGTTAAGACACAAAATCAATATAGAGAAATCAATTGTATTCCTTTATACTAATGATGGATCAATTAGAAAAAAAAAGAAAGAAAACCATCCCATTCACAATAGTATCAAAAATAATAAAATCCTTAGGAATAAATTTACTCAAGACAATGAAACATACATGCAATGAAAACTACAAAACTTTGCTAAAAGAAATGAAGAAAACATAAAAAGAAAGACATCCCACGTTCATGTACTGGAAGAATCAGTATTATTAGAATGACCATACCTCCCAAAGCTATCTACAGATTCAAAGCAATCACCATTAAAATACCAAAGGAATTTTTCACAGAAATATAGGAAACAATCCCCAAAATTTGGAGGAACCACAAAACACCTCAAAGAGCCAAAGTAATCCTGAGAAAAAAAGAACAAAGGCAGAGAGGTATCAGGCTTCTGAATTTCAAACTATACTACAAAGCCATAGTAATAAGAACAGTATGATACTCACAAAAAAAAATAGACATGTCTACTAATAAAACATAATGCAGAGTCCATAATTAAACCCTGGCATATATGGTCAATTCGTATTTGACAAAGGGGCCAAGAATACCTACTGCAGAAAATATCTCCAACAAATGGTGCTGGGAATGCTAAAGAAATATATATAGAATTATGAAATTGGACCTCTATTTCGCACCATAAAAAAAATTTAACTTGACATGGATCAAAGACCTAGACATAATACCTAATACAATTAAACTCATAAAAGAAAACATATGGAAGAAGGTCACTGATACTGGTCTTGGCAATATTTTTTAATACAATACAAAAATCATTAGTGATAAAAGAAAATTTAACAAATAGGATTACATCAAACTCAAAAGCTTCTGCACAGCAAAAGAAACAGCCAAATAAAAAGACAACCTATAGAATGGGAGAAAATTTCTTCAAACTATATATTAGATAAGAGGTTAGCATTCAAAATCTATAAAGAAGTAAGTCAACACAGTAACAGAAAAAAATCCAATTAAAAATTGGATCCGATTAAAAATTAAAAACAGGGCAGGAGAATTAAATAGACATTACTCTGAACTGCACATCAAAATGTCCAACAGACACATGAACTGATGTTCAATATCACTAATCACAAGGGAAATGCAAATTGAAACCACAGTGAGATAACACCTCACACTTATTAAAACGGCTACCATCAAGAAGACAAGAGACAACTGGTGCTGGCAAGGATGCAATAAAAACAGAATATTTATACATTGCTGGTAGGAATATAAATTGATCTAACCACTATAAAAAACAAAATGGAGGTTTTCAAAAAATTAAAAATAAATTAACCATATGATCCAATTCTACTTCTGTATATATATCGAAAGGAAATGAAAATGAGATTTCAACAAGACATCTGCACCCCATGTTTATTATAGCATTATTCACAATAGCAAGATATGGGAACAAGTCCATCAATGGAGAAAAAAAAATGTATACATATACACAGTAAAATATTTTCCAGCCATTCAAAAGGAAGATACCCTCCCATTTGTTTTTGTTTTACTTTTTTAGATATCTTCCCATTTGTGACAGCATGGATGAACTGTGAACGATGCTTGAAATGATGCTTGATCTTCCAACTGAGATTTGACTCACAGTGGCCTTTCTATGTCCCAACATATATCTCACTCAGACAACGAGCTCTACCTGTTCCATACTAAATTCCAATTTTGCTCTGGTAGGCCTTCTTCGGTTTCATCCTCTATTCAGCAGTTTGTAGTAATCAGAATTACTTACACGTGGCTCAGTCAATGGGGGCACCATCTTACTAGTAGTAGGATATCATTAGCTCTGATTTAACATATTCACTGATAAGAGCCAAAATTTTCATAGGTTTGTTTTTTTTTAAGGAAGTTCTTTTTTTTTTTAAAGATTTTATTTATCCACTTGACAGACAGAGATCACAAGTAGGCAGAGAGGCAGGCAGAGAGAGAGGAGGAAGCAGGCTCCCTGCTGAGCAGAGAGCCCAATGCGGGTCTCAATTCCAGGACCCTGGGACCACAACCTGAGCCGAAGGCAGAGGCTTTAACCCACTGAGCCACCCAGGTGCCCCTCATAGGGTTTTTGGTCACAGCGGCACCTAGAACTATGAATCACATGTTTTAGTGTCTCCTAGACACTAACCCAGGTGAACCTCAAATCCACCTTGTTGTTGTACCTGCCCTGACATTTACTGACCAGCTTTGTGTTGCATTTCTACTAAACTGGAAGACAACTGATCTCATATGCAAAGACTGGCATTATCTTGCCTTTATCCTAGCTAAAATTTATTAATTTTTTTTTTCCAAAAGAAGTGTCTCTGGCTCTTCCTGACAGGTTGGCATCTCACAACATGGAAGTTTCTAGTCATCCGCAAGCACAGGGAATCTGTCCAAATTTTCTCATCACAGCCACGTATAAAGATTTTGGGTGAGCCTATCTCCATCCTTGGTCTTGATAATTTAATGCCTTTCTCTTCTTTATCCAGAGGTTCAAGTTTTTATGTGTTTTCTGCTTCTAAGAAGTTCCCACCCATGATTCTTCAGTCACTATATTCCCTACTTCCCATGCTGTTTCTGATCTCATGGAAACCCAACTTTAAAATAATTTTTCAATTAGGGTGTGACCAAAAAAAAAAGGAAACTTTATCTAGTTGTTTTCCATCTGTATGTTTATGTCACTCCTTCAAAGCACTTTAGTAAACTAATTAATGATATTTCCTTTCCTAATTTGGTTAGCTTTAAGTGATAATGAACTCATTAATTTATTTTTTATTTTTTTTTTAATTTTTTATTTTTTATAAACATATATTTTTATCTCATTAATTTATTATAAACCATCCAAAGTACTCAGTTAGATTTGGGGGCAGGGTGCAGAGGGACAAGGAGAGAGAGAATCTTTTTTTTTTTTTTTTTGACAGAGAGAATCTTAAATAAGCTTCACACCAGCATGAAGCCAGACACAGAGCTCAAGCTCAGGACCCTGAGATCATGATCTGCCCGAGCTGAAATCAAGACTCGGTTGCTTAACCGACTGAACCACTCAGGTACCCCATCCCCTAGATTTTTTTGATAAAAGAGACAACAGATATGAGATTGTCCAAGAAATTAAAGTGATCAAAGGTTGATGGAGATTAAAGTTGGAAAGAAGAAAAAGGAGAATAAAGTTTGTTAAAAGTGCATTTTAGCATCCCCCTTTGAAGAGTCAGGAAGCACATTAACATTTTAAAGCCCTTGCAGAGTCCAGCAATACAAAAACTTTGGTATTTTTGTTAATGGTGTCTCTCAAACTTATGTGGTCATAAAGCCGTATATATATACATAATTTTATTTTATATACACACACACACACATATGATTTTGCTTTATCTTATTTCATTTTTCTTTTCTTTTTTTTTTTTTTTTTTTTTTTTAGGTATACTCCACACCCAGTGAGGGCTTTAACTCACAACGCTGAGATCAAGATGTGGTATCAAGTCAGATGCTCCACCAACTAAGCAACCCAGGCATCCCACCCCTTTTTAATGTTTATTTCAGTTCTTTAAACATGTGAAGGGACCTATCATAGAACACACTTTGAGAAATGCTCTGAAGTCCTTTGCTCTTCTAATCTTCTACAAATCCTTGGCATTGGAAGTCCTCATAGGTCCAGGAGGAGGTCCAGGCATAAAGGCAGGAGGGAGGTATACCCAGTGAGTTAGGGATTAGGAGGGTGAAAGAGGAAGAGATAATGTCAAGAGAAATCTAATCCAGAGGCAGGAATAAATAATTTGGGGAATTCTGGGATAGTTTTGGAAAAATGAAAAATTCTGTAAGGTTAAGGAAAAGGAGAGATGAAGGAAAGAAAGATTGAGATGATAATAGCACCTGGCTTCCAGGAAAAGCTTAGTGGGTGGTGAGCTAGTTTTCCTCCTCCCTCTCCTTCTAGGAACAGCTGAACCCATGGCTGCTCTGTCCAGGCTTAAACAGTTTTCCTAGATATTCTTAAAGGTACCTAACTAAGACCAGTGAATAATAACAGAATTAGAATTTGGCAGAAAGTACACATACTTAGACCCTCAATGCAAAAAGAATGGATTTATAGATTAAATCAATAAAATTTCAGAAGAGCAGATGGACAGCCGTGATGACTGACACAGACCCAAAAAGCTGACACCTGAGAGGAGCCTTGAAGAAAGCTGATCCCCACCCCCCTCCACCACTGGCAGAGCTTTAGAAAGACTTAGAAATTTGATGAACAGGTACCCTATAGAATGGATGGTAAATATGGAACTACAAACAAGGAGCTTTATGGAAGTTCTATTTAAGAAACAATGAGGTCAAGGTTATAGAAAAGGGCATCTATATAATGCTCACCCCTGTTCATCAAGAAAACCTTCTAGGTCAAAGAGACAGGAATGCCATCAAAACTCATGTCAACCTTTTCCTTACTCAGACACACTCTATGTTTGTTCAGATGTAGGAATATAATATTTTGGTGATCTTGAGTAAACAGGGCTTAGCATTAGTAAGAATGGCTAGGAAATGTTCACTATCAGCCCAAGGGCTTTCTTAGAATCTGCTGAAAGGCCTCACGAAAGAACTCTCTCCCTCCATTGCTCACTTTTTCAAAGCCTCACTTTCTACATCACTTCCTTACATACACCAATAGCCTCTTCATTATCAACATCAGAAGACTTTGCTGTATGAGAATCAAATGACTTTTCTGACATTAGATGGCATACTAATATAAATGATCATATTTACTACTATTACAATCAATTCAGGTCAAGGTTTTAAGTTACAAAACACCAGTCTGTATTAGAGATTCTTTTCATTAAAAAAATTAATTAAATCTTTAATGAGGCTGCGTTCATGGTTTTGTTACACTCTTCAATAGCATTATTTTAAAAAATCAAGGCATCCACTATATGACCAATTCTGTACATGGCTTTGTTTTGCTCTCCATAAGAGGACCCCAGGTTGCCTAGGACTTTAAGCTATAAGAAGATGACATTTGTATCACTCTCCTTTTTTTTTTTTTTTGATGGCCTGTACTTCTTTTTTTCCTCTTTATATTATTATGTTCACTTTCCCTGTGTAAGCTCATTCACAAAATAATTTTGGAAGAATTTCAATAAATGCTTTTGGTATTTATGCTAAAATTCAGAAAACAGAACAAATTATAGCCCAGATTACTTCTGCCATACTGGTAGAAGTTATGAGATTTATTCTCTGGAAAAGATGAGCCTCAGGAAACATGAGGAAGAAGAAATATTGAGCAAACAAAGGGAATGAGAGAAAGTCTGCTTATTCCTCCAGCCCCTACATTTGACTCATTTTACCCTTTGAGCTTCTTGTCTGAGTAATCTGAACCATTTGCAAGTCAAAACTGGAAGACGCTGGCAGTCATGAATCCCCCAAGAAAATGTCTTGGATGACGAAATCAATCAGTCCACAAATCCAACTCATGCACACACAGCTTCTAGCCAGGATCTGTTTTGGGGGTTTCGTGTGTGTTTCAGTGTCTGCACTTTAAATATGAACTGACAGCCAAAGGTCACCAGTTATTTAAGGAAATCCTCTAGGATAAAGGATAGAGACCAAAATAAACCAAAAGATAAGAGGTTGTTGGCAAAAAAAGAGACAAGGCGAAGAGATATTTTCAAAAAAACTATCACTAATATTCTGAGAGATACAACATAACAAATAATCAGTAATACAAAAATAGCCTTCTACACAAAGAGGCATTTTCAGAGAACAGAGGTTTAAAAGATAAATCACTAAGAAAGTAGATGAAAAATAAAGAAGGACAATGGGATAGAAAAGATTAGAAAATTAATAACTCAGCCCAGGAGGGCCAATCTTTAAAAAGTTTGAGTTTCAAAGACAAAAGAATGTACAAGAAACAAATACAATAAGAGGGGCTGTATAGAAAGAACAGCAATAAAGAAGGAAAAAGAAGGGGTTGTAGAAGTTTTTTTCAATTTCCAAATATCTAGAATTGCAAGATATGAGTTTCCAGACTGAAAAGGCCTACAAATTTCTCAATAAAATGGATAAATAAGACTAGTCCCAGTACAAGTCATCCAGATTAGAGACTACTGAAGATTCCCAGAGGTTAAAAAATTCCCCCCAAAGAAAGAGAAAAATAACACCAGCTAGCATGTAAAGGGTAAGATATCAGAAAGAAAACAATGTCTCACTGTGTGGAAGTCAGAAGACAGTGCGATGTCCTTACAGCCAGGGATAAAAATTGTGTTTAACCTAGAATGCTACACCAACAAGGATAAAGGTATTTCCAGATGTGAGGACTTAGAGATTTTACCTCTTTAATACTCTTCTTTTTTAAAAAGATTTATTTATTTTAAAGAAACAGAGAGAGAAAGAGCAAGCACGAGAGACTGCCTGATGCAAGCATGGGGAGGGGCAGAAAGAGAGAGGGAGAATCTCCAGCAGAGCCCTGCTAAGCACAGAACCTGCCATGGGGTTTGATCTCCTGTCCCTGAGATCATGACCTGAGCCAAAACCAACAGTCCAATGCTCAACCGACTGAGCCACCCAAGAGCTCCCCTCTTAAATATTCTTTAGGAGGCAGCTACTGAAATCAGTACAGTGACAAAATAAAAAGTAAATTGGGGCACCTGGGTGGCTCAGTGGGTTAAGCCTCTGCCTTCAGCTCAGGTCACCATCTCAGGGTCCTGGGACTGAGCTGTGCATCGGTCTCTCTGCTCAGCAGGGAGCCTGCTTCCCCCTCTCTCTCTGCCTGTCTCTCTGCCTACTTGTGATCTCTGTCAAATAAATCAATAAAAATCTTTTTTAAAAAAATGAAAAGTAAACTGAGGAAACTAATTTAGAATCTAGAAATTAGGGGATCAAGAAAAAGAAAAGAACTGAAGTGAAATTCCCAGGACAATGGTAAAAAAAGGACAGCCAGAGAGTGAGGGCTTGAGACTGAAATCACAGAGAAGCTCCAGGCAAAAGGTGGCCAAGAACAAAGGCATGACAACATACAGACTATCTTTATCAATACCAAAGGTGAAAAAGAGGAAAGTAGGAACCAGCAAGAAGTGTATAGAAAATTAAGGAAGCAAGGAAACAAATAAGAATAATGGTCAATCCCAAGTTGGGGGGGGATTTTACATGGAAGGCCTAACAGTGTTTACTAAGTTATGATAACTGATACCAATCCAGTCAAAATTCACAAGAACACAATATCAGTGTGACATTGGGGAAAGAATGTGTCTCCACCAGAGAGAAAGAAATGAATGGAGAGAGAGAGTGGTTGGTGAGAGAAGACAAATCCTCATTTCCATCATGGAAAATCAGTATATACTCTTCAGTAAGCATTTACTAAGTATCCAGTAAGATTCTCCTTTTATGCAAAGAAATGGAAGTGATTCTAAAAATAAAGAGCTAAAAATATTGACTGTAGTTGGTTTGGAGAAGGAGAAATGGGGAAGGAAGTTATAGGTGTACTTCTCTCTAAAATTTCTAAAAATTCTAAAATTTCTAAAATTTCTAAAAATATTAGAATTTATCACTGAGCTATATAACTTTAACATAAATATAAAATAAAATAAAAATCAGTAG
This sequence comes from Mustela nigripes, assembly GCF_022355385.1. NCBI lineage: Eukaryota > Metazoa > Chordata > Mammalia > Carnivora > Mustelidae > Mustela > Mustela nigripes. The sequence goes on along the minus strand of NC_081568.1, from coordinate 67,110,217 downwards.
TGCCTTTGCTTTCAGCCTGTTATATAAATGCATAGAACAATCTGGTTTCAATCTTGGAAAATGAAAGCTGTTACTAGTGGCTCTGGCTTATTGTCTCTCTCTCTCTCTTTTTTTTTTCTTTTTCTTTTTTTTTTTTTTTGCTAGAGAGAGTGAGTATGTGCAAGCTAGCGGGGGGGTGGGGGGAAAAGGGAGAGAAAATCTTAAGCAGGCTCCATGCTCAGTGCAGAGCCTGATGAGGGGCTCAAACTCATGACCTTGTGATCATGGCCTGAGCCAGAATCAAGAGTTCAATGTCAACTAACTGATTCCCCGGGCAACACCACCCTCCACCCCAGCCTGTTCTCTTTGGGCCTTGGGATGGTGGAAGTGGTATAGAATGTTTGGAAGACCAATCACTTTCTATTTTTCACAAGAAAACAGCCATACAGATAAACTGGTTAAGTACCTTCAGTTGAAAGTTTTCAAAGCATTTCTGAAATTTCACTGTCTCTTTCAAAGTCCCAAGTCAGACTGAATGTATCCTGACAACCTGAGACACATGAGCACTTTCCAGTTTGTTTATCAAAGCTATTCTAGACATCAAAACTATAGTCTACTCTCCAGTCTAAAAGAGATCATTGTTAGCATCTAAGGAGTAAATAAAAGAGAGACAGACACAGACACATAGAAAGAGAAAAGAAAACTTTACTTATGCAATAGTAGTTTGCCTACAATACCACCAGTGCTTAGGAAACAGTTAACAGAATATTTTTCCTTGCTCTAATTCAAACCTCTGATCATCTTCACACTAATGACAAAAGCTTATTTAGCCTATCATAAATACCATTCACCTTTTCTTTTTTTTCTTTTTAAGATTTTATTTATTTGACAGAGAGGGATCACAAGTGGGCAGAGAGGCAAGCAGAGAGAGAGAGAGAGAGGAGAAAGCAGGCTCCCTGCAGAGCAGAGAGCCGGACTTGGAACTCGATCTCAGGACCCCGAGATCATGACCTGAGCTGAAGGCAGAGGCTTAACCCACTGATCCACTGAGGAATCTTAAGGAATAGAGAAGCTAATAGGTATCTTGCCAATAAGCTGGGCAAATTTCACACTCAGAGCAACTGGGTTGGATCAAGGTCTTCATTCATTTCAAGGTCTTCGATGACACTTGACGAAAATCTTTCTAAATGAGACAATGGCCAAGTGAACATGGTAACTTGCCAAGTCATAGTGAGAGCAAATTCATCTAAGTTTGCGAGTTCTAAGATCTAAGAACCTTGGGACCTCTTGAATGCATGCTTTCTCAGAGTTTTGGTGAGTACCCATGACGGCAATTCCTGTTGCTTTGCAAATATGATGCACTCTTTTTAATTCTCGAGAAGAAATGGATCCTACCTGTAGTTCCGGATGTAAAAATATAAAGATGAGGAGACTTGAGACTTGAAGCCACATGGTAGCTGCGGGGCACGGGCCTGTCAGATGCCGTGCTTAGTTTTTCTTTGAGTGAAGTTATGCCCTGTGGAACAGAATCGCTCATCCCCCAAATGGTGATACCTTCTGGGAGGCTTGGAAGGATTTCTTCTACAGTTTCAAGCAGATCTAAAAACCAGAGGTTAAGGAAGAGAGAAATAAAACATAAATCTCAAATCATTAACTTGTGTTTTCTTTTCTCTGCTGGAACATGGATAAATGTCACTATCATGCTGACTTTATCTTCACTGGGATAATTAATATCATAGCCATTTTATGATTCTGATTCAACAGGACCAACTGAAAGGGAAATCTGGTTACCACCTGATGTAATAATTGCAAAGAGGCTGATTCAAATAAAATTCTGGAGACACCATTGTTCAGATTATGATTTTTTTTTCCTAATTTTTAAATGAAACTCTATTTTTATATTCTGCTTTAAATCTACACTCAGGATACCACAGTAAACATTTTCATTGAAATAGATCTCAGTAGCTCATTATTCTCCAGAGCCATCTATTAGTGTATCACTGGTTAATTCTACTATAACGCAATACATTCAGGAAACTCTGCTGACCCCTCTGGAGTCCTAAGATCATTATGGTTTAGACACTGTTTCAGAGCCAAAAGTTAAGTGAGGAAATTTAAAGATGCCCTTTTCTCTAGATCAGGTTATCCAAAGGTGAAAGTCTTTGAAAGCAAAAGGATGAAATGAATTCCTTCTATACCAGGCAACAAGGTCCCCAGGGCCTGGCAAGGTGGGAGCAGATTGAAGAGAGCGTAACCATCATCCGCAGCAGTGTGAGATCCAAGAGCCACCTAGAGACAACAGTAAGCAAAAAGGAAAGCAAGAAGTAGAAAAACCTGAAATGCGGGTGTCTTCAGGCCTGAAGAACTTAAGAATCTCACCTCACAAGACCAAAGGTCTGGGCTGCAATTCAGATTTCAGAAAGGAAAAAAAGGATACATCTCCCAGAAAGTCTCTACTGTACAGAAAACAAAAGAGTACCTGGAGAGGAGAGGCTATGTTGCATTGATTTGGGAGACTGAACCCAAAATTTTTCATTTGGCCATTAATGTAAAAGAAAACCTTATTTACTCAGGAGGAGCTGGTAGAGAAGAAGAGAGGCAGAAGGTGGGCATGAGTCCCTGAGAAGGAAATAATTATTAAGGTATCCAGCACTCTGTAGGATATAAAAGATGCAGAGCCTCATCATTCCCAGAGTCTTTTGTGTAAGCCAATGAGGCCTCATAGTTTTTGCTAGAGTAGAGACACAGTTATTCACAGTCTCAAAATACCTTTAAAATATAACACTCCCCTATTTTAATATGGATCTCTAACATAGAAGTTTGACTTTTATATTCCACAAAGGTGCTCCAGTTTCAGTGTGGTATTCCTATAAAATGTCGTATTTGTCTAAGTTATAAGGGATTTCTGATCATTACCTTACTTATCTTAAAATCCAGCTTAACATCCTTAGAAATACTAAGAGGTAATACCCTCTGGATTTTGGAATTAATGCAAGGAATGCCAGAGATTATCAGCAACTGCCAAAAGTTAGGAAGAGGCAAAGGAAAACCTTTTCCTAAATCCTTTGGAGCGAGTATGGCCCAAAAGACACTTTTATTTTGGACTTCTAGCCCCCAGAATGGTCAGGGTATAAATTTCTTTTGTTTTACACAACCCAGTTTGCAGGAGTTTATTATAGAATCCCTGGAAAATTAATACACCAAATCATAAGTTGGTGGACAGAACTGTTATTATAACCTATGGCTAATTATCCCTAAAATCTATATATTACCTCATAAAAGAAATCAATTATGAAAAATGTTATTAAATGTAAAATATACCCTGGTTAAAAGCTCAAGTACATATAAACATGAACTTTTCCATCCAAGCAATTATATTTTTTTCTAAATTTTTTTTCATTTATTTATTTTCAGCATAATAGTATCATTATTTTTTTCACCACACCCACTGCTCCATGCAATCCGTGCCCTCTATAATACCCACCACCTGGTACCCCAACCTCCCACCCCCCGCCACTTCAAACCCCTCAGACTGTTTTTCAGAGTCCATAGTCTCTCATGATTCACCTCCCCTTCCAATTTACCCAACCCCCTTCTCTCTAACCCCCCCTGTCCCCCCTGTTTTTTTTTTTTTTTTTCTAAATTTCTATCCAAACTTCAAGAATACTTACAAGATATATTCTGCTTTGAAGCTGAACTCAATGTCCTGCATTAAACATTTTTCTGGAAATGGAAATCAGTATATGGCAACCCCAAAAGGCCATTTGTCAGCCATCATTTAGTTCTACTATAATATAACACATTTGAGAAGGACTCATGACTTAGTTCTTCAAAATCTATAATCCAGGGATGACTGGGTGGCTCAGTTGGTTAAGCAGCTGCCTTCAGCTCAGGTCATGATCCCAGCGTCCTGGGATCGAGTCCCACATCAGGCTCCTTGCTCAGCGGGGAGCCTGCTTCTCCCTCTGCCTCTGCCTGCCATTCTGTCTGCCTGTGCTCACTCTCTCCCCCTCTCTCTCTCTGATAAATAAATAAAAATCTTTAAAAAAATATTAAAAAAAATCTATAATCCAGACTGATCATGAAGAAACAACAAGAGAAACACGTCAAATTAGACCAAGTAGTTCCCAAATAAAACAACTAAGGAAACACAGAAAATGATAAGGAGTTCATATGCAGGGGGTAGGGAGGCAGACTGGGACTTGAACTTCTTTGAATTTTTATTTCTGTCACAAATCCACATAAAATAAACTATAAGACTCCAGAGTTCCACTGGGTATGTACAGCATGCTGCTAGCTATAGATTGCTTCAGTAAGAAGTGAAAAATCACAGGAAATGATGGGGGAAGAACAAGCCACAAATGAAAAAACAGGACAAACAAATGATCAAGACTTTCTGTTTCCTTTCGTGTTGTCATTGTTTTTGACAGGTTGGCGGGGTGGGGGAGGGGCAGAGGCAGAATGAGAGAATCTTAAGCAGGCTCCTCACCCAGCTCAGAGCCCAAACCAGGGCCCAACCTCACAACTCTGAGATCAAGGACATGAGCCTAAATCAAGAGTCAGATGCTTAACTCATTGAGCCAACCAGGCACCCCTAATCTTGTTTTAATGACTCTTTCTGGCAATTTGAATGTATAAGTACAAGTCTCTGAACGGACTCATTTCATTATCTTCCTTTCAAATTTCTTGTCTGGAATTGTAAATTAACAGCAAAAACTTAAAATGTTCGTAATGATATGTATGTCTAAGTAGTCAAAAAAAAAAAAAAGTGCAGAGAAAGTTATAATGTAATTAATTCTGGCTCCAAATCTTTTTTTGGAATTGTAGAGTCTATAAAGAAACACTCAATTTTTACAATGAGTGATGAGTTTTAGAAGAAAAAGGAAGTGAGCAGATTCCTAAGAATTAGAGGAAATACAATTTAGTTCCCTTCATAGGCTAAAATTTAATTGACTTGACTCAGCTGACACATTCAGAATTCTACAGAATTTCATTAAATTATTTCTTCAGTAGTCATAGGTAACGTGGTCGAGGATAATGAAAACTGAAATAAAAACTTGGAAAGTCTTGTAGAGGATAAAAAAAAATGAAGATTTATTTATCACTGTCAATCTTCCTTAACAAAATGAAAAGGTTCAGTATCATTTTGAAAGTAAATTCTGAATAGTAAGTCCTGACACAAAATAGCACACTTTTCAATACCTAGAGGACACTTGGCTGTGGTTTCAGGAAGATTTACTCTTCAGTGAAGGGCACTCCATCAAAACTTGTCAAACTGTGAGCACCTCAAATAAATGTTGTGTGTTCTATTCCACACCTCTGCTCAGGGCACCTGGCACCCACAGGCAGTGGGTGTGGGATAGAGATCTGGTTATGGAATTGAGCCCTTCCCATGAGATCCCCTGGAAAGGCGGGTCATGACAGAAAACTGTTGTAAGAAAATGAGACACCTGAATATTCTATGATCCTGAACAAAGTCTACCTCAAAGGACAAGGCTGTAATGTAGAAGGCTTTCACCACAATAGGGTCCTTTTAAGAAACACCTTTTTATTTCTCATAAACACAAGGCACTTCATTAGGTAGCACTGCAAGCATCAGCATCAAAAACAGGTAAATTAGAGGGCTACCCAAGTGGCTCAATCAGGTAAGCATCTGATTTCAGCTCAGGTCATCATCTCGGGGGCCTGGGATGGAGTCCCAGATTGGTTCCCCACCGTGCTGGGTGTCTGCTTCTCCCTCTTCCACTCCCTCTGCCCATACCCCACTCTCTCTTTCTCAAATAAATAAATAAATTCTTTAAAAAAAAAGGTAAATTATGATCTCCACTTATGATCCTCCAGCACTTTTTGTACCAATTAATTTGTTTCTACATCATCTTATCTCTTATTCACATTACTGAAAACACAACGAGTAAAATCTAACATATCTCTCTACTATGCCATTTAGTATGAATCATGTTATTCAGCCTACATTAAAAACTTTTAAAGTTATCTTATTTTACAATGCTTTCAAAGGAATTGCTTGTAGCTCTTAAAACATTGGCAAACACTGAAACTTTTAGGCGTGAAGACAACTTACATGGAATTCAGAGACAAACGGTTACCTTGAACTCTCCACATTCCAAAGCAATAATCACACAGAATCCAAAAATGAAACTGTAGATCTCATTTCATGCTTATAAATATCATCCTACTACTTAGAGAAGCTCAGCAAGTTTGACATAGAAAGCATGGGCAAGCTCTGGTTTCTAACAAAACTGATGCTTAAGTAAGCAACGTCCTAAGGCAATTCATAACAGGTTAGAAACACACCTCACCATGAAAAATGTGCCAGCTATTCTGACAAATATTAGTTTATTAATAATCATTATAACCCCAGGAAGTCCACAGAAGCACAAGTCTTTCAAGATTTATTTATCACTGTCAATCTTCCTGAAATGATTTTATTAGCTGCCCTGAATATATGTACATAAGTTTGTAAGTGGGCTTATGTGTTTTCACTCTCAGCTGTTTTGAGGGACAGAGAGCATATTTATTATGGGTAAAATTGTGTAAGAAAGTAAAAAGCAGAACACTTCATTTGATTTTATTTCTAGCACATCTCCCACTGCCAGTGAATAATTATTACCCAAATGGGACCACACCACCATGATGTATTTGGCTTGTTATTTTTCAATGGCAAAGTAGTAAAAACCAATAAATGCACAGAAAGGCTTTCCAGACACAGACTAATCAGCAAGTAAACTATATATTGGGAAAAGGCAATTCCAAGGTAGTATGTCTACAAGATTCATACACCATCAGAGTTATTTTCCACATTCCTTTTTGGTTATAAATGGAAGAATCCTCCTTTTCTTGGCCAGAGAAGAGCTAACCATCTGGCTCCTAACTTGTCTGACACCATTCCAGCCCTAGCTGCTGAAGGTTGGGAAGAAGATATGGCCACAATGCTACGGGGGAGGAGAGAACAGCTGCTTAAAACGAGTCTGCCTAGGTCACATGTCATATGCCTGGATCTGGCTCCCAAAGGCCTTCTGCCGACAGCAAAGGTAGACACTCTTACTCTGCATATATGTCTCTGCTTCCCATGTAATTAAAATAATTATGGCAACCAATTATTAAATATATACTATGGTCCAGGCACTTTGTTCTGTTCTTTATGTTTAATTCACACAAGACCCACTGATACCCATTGATTATCTGCTATGTGTTACCAGCCAGTTAATGGCAGAGTTAGGGTTCAAGCCTATGTTTGTCTGACTCCAAGATGTATATTTCTCCCACATAACACTGCCACTTCTCTGAGCAGGTACAATCCCCTTTTAAATAGTTTTGGCTCCTGCCAGCATTCAAACATCTTTCCCTTACAGTGAACACATATTCAGCAGATACTGTAAATAAGAACCCCAGTGAACCCATGATCAGACAAGAAAAAAACCGTAAGTGTATCAGTGCTTAGAACACTGTCTTTTCTAGCGAGGGAACCTTCCTATTGAAATGAGCCTTTTCTTTTGGAATGAAGGTCATCTTTGACTGAGCTGAGTCTAAAATGGAAAATAAAAATGCAAAACAGCCATTCATTCTACTAAATGTAAGTAAAAATATAAAAATGTCCTAAAAATGAATATAGATAGATGTGCGGTTATCAGAACACCTAGATTAAATAATAGAAGTTTATAGGAGCCTTGCTTCTTATCTATCTGAATACATACAGTTTTCTATAAAACTTAAAGAGTCTTTATTTTTCCTCTAACCCTTCCTCTTGGTTTTTAAAAAGCAGATGCCTTTATGGCTGAAAGTCATTTGTAGAATTACAGTGCCTTGATCCTCAACTGGAACATCTGCCCTGCACAGTCTGAACACAACGTTTCAGGAAAACTAACAGGGTAAATCTGCCTGCATTACTGTAAGTTATTAGAGCCTTTTTTTTTTTTGTGAGCAGGAACACAAAACCTTTGCAAACATGTTGATACTACTGAATCCAAAGTAAAAGATTTCAGGGCAATATTAATATATATATATTTTTAGTTACCCACTTAGAATAATTTGTGTATATTAAGATAGCAGGGAGTACAAAATACATACATGCAACTAAATCTGAAACTTTGGGGATGCTGAGTGTATCTAAAGCACTTCCTACTTTTGGGGAGTCATGATTCTAACAATTAGCAACATTTATATAAAATAACACAACAAAGAAATTCCACTGACACATCTACTATCAAAATCAATTACCAAATGGACAGTGGTGGGACAATGTATTAGCAAAAGTAATAGCAAAAGTAAATAAGTTACTGAGTGTCCATATGTATTTTTCATGAGGTCATTCATTCATCCTGGCAATATGTATTTGTTGAGCACCTCCTTTGTGCTAAGCTTTGAGAATTTAGCAGTGAACAAGACGAACTTCTTCTACTCAAAGAGCTTACTTACATCCCGGTTCCAGGCCTCCTCCTCAGAGTCCACACTAGAACTTTACCATATCAGTGGGTCACTGTGAAGAACCATACTATACCTGAGGTGAGAGGGGTTAGTGGAAAAGATACTGGAAGCAAGTAGGTGGATAGATGGGACGCTAGAGACAGGGTAGGAAAGGCGGTGGGGAAGGCAGGGATGAGGAAAGGAAAGGAAACACTAGCGATGGGGGAAAGAGCACGAGCAGGAGGACAAAGACAAAGGTGTACCCAGCAGGCTTTCACATCAGAAATGCTAGTTCCAATCGGTACATTGCTTCTTCTACATGTGTGAGCTCTAGGAGATGGCTTGCCTGCTTTAAGCCATGCTTCCGCTCCCTTTAAAACGAGGTTATGGCTGTGATGTGGCTCACATAGGACAATATATATATATAAACAATCTGTAACTCATAAAGTACTTTAGAAATAGAAGAGATTATTATTATTGTTAACGTTATTATTGCTAAATAGATCAAAGAATATAATTGCATAGACTTTTTAAAGTGATATACAAGCATGATAAACATTTTCCTGTTTATTCTAAGTAAAGAGAAAAACATATAGAGGTAGATGATGATCTTGGCCACAGCCACTAACAATAATAATAACAGTTGAAATATTGGGAGGAAAGGATTAGGTTTAACCTAACACTATTTAATTTTGAGTAAGCACTAAAATTTTCCAGGGAAATCTGAAATGCCATTTGATACATCTTCAAAACCATGTTATACAAATAAGAAACCTTCTGGCAAGTACTTTTGAACCTTAAGACTGTGACAGAAAGGAATAAGAGCTATAAAAACATTTAATTTTTTCCAGTTATCTGTATGTGGAAAATCTGGTGTCTGTATATTGCCAACTTTTATTTTACTATTTCTATATAACTGGAATGTATATTTTTTCATAGTTATATGAAAAGGGGGCTGACAGCCTCAGAAAAAATTAGACTATATTATATAGTACAGCACAGTCTTGTATCAGAGATCAGTTTTTGAATCTTTGCTCTGCAAACTAAGTTGTGTTAAACTAGACATCCTCAGTGAACTTCTTTTCCTCTGCTGCCAATATATAGCTCTGTACCTGCCTCTCAGAAGCAATGAGAGTATCTTTACATAATCAGCCTTGAGTAAAGGGCAACTGTTAATATTTTTATTAATGATAGTAACAATTTGGTAGATGAGCTGATATATTTTGCTTTGACTTATTCCTTTTTTTTTTTTTTTAAGATTTTATTTATTTATTTGACAGAGAGAAAGAACACAAGTAGGCAGAGTGGCAGGCAGAGAAAGAGGGAGAAGTAGGCTCCCCACTGAGCAGGGAGCCCAATGAGGCTCGATCCCAGGACCCCAGGATCATGACCTGAGCTGAAAACAGCCACTTAACCTACTGAGCCACCCAGGTGCCCCTGCTTTGACTTATTCCTGAAGACAGAATCATAAGACATTATTTGGCTCAGCTTGAAATCCCCTTGATTTCAGTTCAGTTCATGATCTCAGGGTCCTGAGATGGAGCCTGGTTTTGGGCTCCACACTCAGCAGGGAGTCTGCTTGAGATTCTCTCCCTCTACCCCTCCCCTCTGCTCACTCTGTCCCTCACTCTAAGTAAATAAATAAGTAAATACAATATTAAAAAAAAAAAAGACATTATCTGGCCTGCCTATAAAACCTGTTTGAAGCCAGTTATATACAACTTCTGGAAAGTAAAATGTTGTTAAAATATACCAAAGTAAGGTGTTCGAGGTCCTATGCCAAACTATTTACTAGCCTTTTTTATAACTAACTAACTTATAGCTATCTAATTAGATTGTATCAGCAAAATTCAAGTAAGCTCCCTTATTAAAAGCCTAAGATGACTTTATAATAATAATAACAGCAATTATTTCAATTCACTACAGCTCCAGTTAGTACATACAAGCCACTCAGCCAGTCATTTTACAAAAGCTACATCATTTAATCTCAAAATTACATTGTGAAGTAGATTGGTATTGTCACCATTTAACAACAAAGTAAAATGAGACCCAGGGCACCTGATGACCTTTTCCTCAATGACACAGCTAAGAAGTGGTAGACCATATATGAAATACAAATCTGTCTGGTTTATCTCCATTTAAACCCTCTGACTGATTTCTTTCTCAATGCATTTCCCCTGGGGATATAATGGTTTAATGACACATCTCCATTAGAAACATTCCACGAGGACCTAAGACCTCTAAAATTTAAAGCTCTAAAAACCTGTATGTATATATTTTTTCAATAATTTGACTCAAGATGCCAAGAATACACTATATTGGGCTAGGAGCTTCTAATACAGAAAAGTCCCCTTGATAAGCCACATCTTACCAAAAACAGAAAAAACAACAACAACAACAAAACCCACAAAGCCAAAACACACAACAACCTAGGAAGTACATAAAACACAATTGTCCCATCTTTGAAAAACATACGTAATTTATATATTCTAAAGTATGCTAAAAATCTATTAATAAGATTGAAGGTTGATTTCTCTACCTATCTATTACTAAGCAGGTTGACTAAATGGTTTTGGCTTCAAACTCCAGCATCTCAAATAAACTCACCATTGGTGTGAAAGTTAAAAACAAAGAGACAACACAATTTAGCTATTGGCAAGCAAAACTTTCACACAAGTAGAACTGCAAAATTAATTGGTCCTAATTAGGCAACCACTCAGTCAAGAGCAAAGTTTGTTCTTTGCTGAGAGGTAACCAGCCCTATTTACTCTGAGAGGAATCCCTCAGGAGGCTGGCTATAGGATGTTTTTCAGGTTGGCTTCAATAACATGGCCACCAAAATCTTTTTAGGGATAACCTGACCCTCTTAGTTTACTCTTGTAAAAGGAATTTGTGGCTTCATCAATTTTTAGCACAACCTGATTTGAATTTGCTCTAGAAATTGCTATCTAAATTAGATTGAGCAATAAAATGTTAGATTATATCCAGAAATGAACAATATCTTTTCCTGCTGCACTCACATTTATCACTTGCTCCTGTTCCCCATGATGTCAAAAATCCTATTTGACTCGTTTATCCTACTTATTGTTACAGTTCAGAGGAAGTTCATCACGCTAGTTAATCTCTTTCCAAGATGAGGGACTGGATTTCAGTCCTGGAGGATATGACTATTAAATGGGGGGTGGGGGGAGGAATAAAAAATAGACAAGAGAGGCTAGTCAGCTTCTCCACTCCTTTAGATTAAACCAGATAAAATCAGTGCTTGAGAGCAAATATTTTGCTACTTTCTCAGGTCACTAGTTGAGCTGGAAGGACAAGGGGAATGAGCAGAAATGAAAAATCTTGAAAATCTAACCTTTGTACTATATATTACCTAACCAAATATTGTGTGATATGCAAGAGTTATATAATAAAGGTTACCCATAAAGTTCTACACTTTAGAGACTGCTAATGTATAAATGTAGATAATTTTTCCTTAATGCTCTATAAATCTAAAAACTCTCTCTGAGGTGTTAGTGTGTACCTATGACTCTAAAATACTTAAGAACTTTCACTAAGGCCCTTGCTGTTGAGGCTCCTTATCCTCCACCTGCCTATTCTCATGCAAGAAAAATATGCACAAATCCAATAGATTATACCAAATAAGTATCACAGGTTATAATTCAAGTCCACTTGGTTGTGGGACCCATCTCCCTAGGTTTTTTCCTAATTAGATATTCAACCAAAACTTTCTCTTTGTAGTTTTGTGTCAATATGCATATCCAAAGCCTAACTCCAAGATAGGAGGGAGAAGACTAGAACCTACTCAAGGTTAAAAAAAAATAATAATAAAAGGCGCGGCTAGGGTGAGAGAGTCAGCCAAGAGCCCGCCCACTGGCTGGGAGATGAAAACCTAACCTTGCTAGGCAAATCCTAGCTTGCAAGCTGTGCAAAGTAAGAGCAGACAAGAAGATAAGAATTCACTCAATTCAGATTAAACATATTTGTTCTTCAACTGTAGTCAATCTTGAGAGTGTTGCTCCTAGAGGCAGGCAGATATTCCACCATGAAATCAAGGTATATATTCTACATGTCACATAATTTGGTCAGATAGGACAAAATTAAAAACTTATCAAGTTCTTACATTCAACTGAAGGCATCAATAACAGTAACACCGCCTCCCTCTCCCAAAGCAGTAAGAAGCAGAGAATTCAGAAAAGTTTTTGAACTTGTCTTGGTATTATCTACAAGAGAGTGAGTGATGTTAAATTAACGGAAGAGGGGAAATTAAACCGCCAGTCACAGAACTGTAAAAACTGTAAAAAGGTTTTGTATCCTTACTACCACATTTCATCACACACGCAAAGCATTATCTGTGAACTGTTCTATCAAAGAAGGGCGCGGAGGGGGGAGCCCTCATCCCTTATTTTACCTGCGCCTACCACGAGAGCTCGGGGCTCACAGCTGCGGATACAGTGCAGCAAGCAGTTGGAGCGAATGTTGGAATTGAGGAAGGCCACCACGCAGCCCAGCTTGGCCAAGCCGAACCACACGTGGACGAAGTCAGGCTCATTGCTCATCAGAAGAGCCACCGTGTCCCCCCTTTTCAGCGTGGAATGGTTCAGAAAGACGTGAGCCACTCTGCTACTCCTTTTGTCTACATCCTGATAGGTGTGGATGTCCCCCTCATAGATGATGAAAGGTTTCTGGGGCTGCTTCTTGGCAAGACTCAGGAATTTATCCAGGACTGTGAACAGCTCCCCTTTCAGGACGTACTTCTCCATCCGAATTCCATAGCGTACCACCTTCAGCAGGAACCAGAAATCGTCCCAGAAGTAAGGGAACAGGAGTTTCTGCAAGAAATGCAGGAAGACTAACCCAGCCGCTAGTCCTGTTAAACATGACAGGAACATGGAGGCCACCGGGATAGAAGGCAGCTCGGATACCAGCCCTTCTCTCCAAAAGCAGGTCGTCGGGGCTACAGCCTGGTACCTGCAGTTCGCGCCAGACTTTCCGGGACGGAGAGGGTAATCTTGAGAAACAGAATCAGAAGTGTGCACAGTAGAGGTCACCCCAACAGATGCCGGGGATAAGGCTTGGGTCACCTGGCGGATGAGGGGACAGCGAACGAAATCAACGCGGGCACTCGCAGGGTCCACGGAATCTAGGAGCCCAGATCAGCGCCCCTGCCTGACAAAAGCCCCGACGGTGGCCCGCGCCCTGCGAGGTCCTCTGGCCCTCTCCAGCCCTCTCCCCGCAGGCTGGGTCAGTCCCTGGAGCCTCTGTGGCCCTCAGTAAGTCCCACCACCCACAGGAGAACTATGTCCAGAGGGCAGATGCTCTTCTTCTGAGGATAGACTTTCCGGCGGCTGCAACTTAAAGGCTGAACTCGAGCCTGGAGAAGGCGGGGTGGCGACGGCTGAGAAAGGCAGCGGCTTCCTCTCTTAACGCGCCAGAAACCGCGAGGAGTCTGGGCCACGCCTGGGTCTGGGATGCCCCACGTCTAGAGAGATCCGGGTCCGAGCCCCGCCCCCGCTCCGCCCCGCGCCCCGCAGCCGGGCTCCCAGGGACTCCGGCCGACGCACGGGTCCCGGGCGAGCTGCCTCCCGGCGATCGCGGTGCGGGCAGGGAGTAGTTGCCTCCAGCCCCGGTCGCAGATCCCCTCCGACAGTTCTTCCGCTGGTGTATCTCTCCCCCGAGTCACCGCGGAGGTGTTCGCTTACCGCCCACCTCCAGGCTTCCAGCCAAGCCCTGCTCCGAGCGCCGCGGCTGGAACGGCTTGGGCCCCTTCGCTGCCTCCTCCCCGGGCGCGCGTCCCGTCACCCCGTCAAGTGTGCAGTGACTGGGGCCTCTGCGGGAGAAAGGACCGTCCCTGGAGGGAAAGTCGGCAGCCCAGAAGTCGTGGCAAGAGTGGAGGACAACCAGGCTGCTGGAATTAGGGCGAGGGAGTTCATTCACTAAGCAATAAAGGGAACTAAACTTAACTAGATTAACTAGAGGTCGGAGAGGAGATTGGAAGAATAAATATATACATATATCCCGGCGGAAAGAGAGAGAGAAAACAACAGAAAAGCTGTCTGAATTGGTCAGGTCAAGGGATATTTGAACTCTTTGATTATAAAACACAAAACTGTGTTGTTGTTCTCCAAAAAGTACTTTTAAAAAACCTACAGGTTGAAATTTTATCCTTAAAATGCCTAGAAGCACTTTTTACAAAATCTTACAGAAATATTGATTGATGTAGAAGCTTAAGTCCATACACACACACACACACACACACACACACACCATTTTTTATTTTTTTTTAATGTAAGATACTATTGGGTGCCTGGGTGACTCAGTCAGTTACGGATCCTGCTCTTGATTTTGGCTCAGGTCAGGATCTCAGGTTCTTGGGATAAACCGAGTGTGGGACTGGTGCTGGGCATGGAGTCGGCTTGGTATTCTCTCTAGCCCTCTTTCAGCCCACCCCGTTCCTTTCTCTCAAACTTTCAAAAAAAGGGGGGGGATACTATTTTCTGTCCTTAAAAATAACTTTTTTTTTTCCATTTTACCGTTTAAACCATTACCAGCACTTCAAACTAATGATTCCCAAGGTGGGAGGGGAAATGGAGTGGAAACAAATAGTCATAAAGAATGACCGTAAGATTTTATGCAATGATGAAATTTTACTGAAGGTAAGAACCTGAGGAGCATTTAATTACACATTTTTTTTTCTTGCAGACATCATCACCGCAGGCTGAGTACATGGTTAATTGCACATAATGAAATGATTAGCATTGCCTCACATTTCCCTCCTTCTATCTTATGTCCTACAGCTGGGTTCTAGCTAACTTCAGATTTCCTAATAAAGAAAAACCTGGTAACTCCAAGGCAGACTCCGGTTTATTAATCTGAAAATGAGTATTTTGAAATTACAGTGAAGAGCCCAGAAGACAGGCTCTTTAATCCTATTTGTGCAGATGAAGAAAATGTTTTCTAAGTTTACTCAGCTCTGTTTTTTTCAATCCAAAAACATCTCAGTTAAAAAAAAAAAAATGTTAGCATCAAGAAGTTTTCAACTTGAAAAGCATCTTTGAAATTCGATCCTTTTCTCTCCTAGTTGTAGTCTCCTCCAGTTACCTCCTGGAAAATAGCATTTTTAGCAGATAACAGATTATGGAACAGTGGGTCTTAGGCTTGTGGATTTCCAGCACAAGTAAACTCTGTCCTCCTCCAGTGGAAAAACATGACTAAAGAAACACAGGTTGCCATCTTTTACTTTGTTTAATTAAAAACAGTAGCACACATTAAAACAATTACCATCAACCGTCACCATTGTTTTATAAAGGGAAGTATTTATTTCAACATTAAAAACAAGGAAAGGAATACTATCATAATAAAACAGTCTTTTAAAACAAAATTAGCTTCGTGGAAAATTCATTGTGTTATACTTATTTTTCTTACCATGGGTCTGCTAACATCATCCCAAGGCATGGAGCTAAATTTTTAGCAACTACAGATATGAGTTAAGAAAATATTTGGCATGATGAATGTGAGATACTTTGATTTATTAGGAGAGCTACAAGACTATATTTACAAAATCTATATTAGCCAAGACCAATTCCTTGCCTGAAATCTCACCACAAAAGAAGGAATCAAGAAAAATCTTGGGACAGCTAGCAGTATTATCTGTACTATTATGTCAGCTCATATGTCCGTTCCTGGTTTTTTTGGTCTATAAATTTGATATTCACTTTTGAAAGAACCAAAGACAGCTAAGTAAAAATGAAATAATTATTTATTTAGCTGTTAATTATTATAAAATGGGCATCAGACAGTAAGAATAATTGCAAGTGAGTAAATTTATCATTTAAAATAGAAAAAAAACACATGCAAATAGTCATTAACATTACTTTTGATCAGGGACAATGTAATATTTCTCAGGTTTCCTTTATGACATATAGAAGTTTAATTATTTTCTTTAATGTTATTTGACAATAAATATTTTGGCTAAATGCAAATGAATGCAAAACAAAACAAAAACCATCCTCTTTTTTTCAAGGTAAATATGCTCTCCTCTTCCCATTTCCATTTCTGACTTGACTTTCTCTTCTAACCTGCTTCCAATCCCCTCTACACCCCCTAGTTCTATTGAAGATGAATTGTTTAGTGAGTAGATAGAACCAAAACTGAACAAAAAGCATCATATGACAGACCCTGAGTCATGTTCTGTCCATAGGATTTTACCATTGTAACTTAAGAATTTTGACTTTGCGTATTTGTGTAGACAAATTACTTGTGCCCATGTGTATTCTGAGTATTCTGAGGAAATTCTACAGATGTCATATTTTGGATTATAGGAAGTTTTAGGGGGAGAAGGTAGAGGTTTAGAGAGTCCCAAATGATGCTATGTTGGTACCAAAATACCACAACAGGTGTATGCCATGGGCCAAGACTGAGTCCCTAGACTATAGCAGTGCTTGGGATTGGGGTGGGAGTGAGCTGGACCATTTGAGAAATATGGATGGTGAGATGAGGCTGGGAAGGGGTGAATGTGAGACTTGTCCACTTAACACTTCTGTCCAGGAATGGGGTCTGGCTCAGGCTTTAATCACTGTTTTAGTGTCTGATCATAACTTGGTTTTTGAAGGGAAGCCTAAGTCTTTCTGCAATCGGTTTGTTTGAATTAATGAGCCATCATTGCCTACAAGATTACTCCCCACAAGAACTCATGAAGCAAACTCAACATTAAAGATGAGAAGTGGGTTAGAGGGTTGCACAGTCGTAATATTACTACATGTCTTAGACACATCAAACACTGCTTGGAATAAAAAAAATTTATAGCACCATGTAAGTGATCCTGTAATAATAGTCTGGGAAGCCATTATCAAACAAATTAAATCTTTAAATATTATTTTTGCCACCGACCAGAAAACATGCCTAGAAACTTCTGCCCATCAGGATTCCGCCAAGAAGATACAAATTTTATCCATGAATTTTATTTTTAAATTTTTTTTAAGATTTTATTTATTTACTTGACAGACAGAGATCACAAGTAGGCAGAGAGGCAGGCAGAGAGAGAGGAGGAAGCAGGATCCCTGCTGAGGGACCCTGGGATCATGACCTGAGCTGAAGGCAGAGGCCTTAACCCACTTAGCCACCCAGGTACCCCATCCATGAATTTTAGAAACAGCTTTCTTATATCCAGGTACTTTTGTCTATGATAACTTCTTCTTCCTTAGTCTTGGTGTACTATTTGGAAAGATACTTAAATGAAGTTTTACATGCTGATTCTGAGTCCTCAGGGTAGCTTCATTTCTATTTTATAAGCCACCACATGGAAGCAGGTCATATGATCATTAGTGAGATAAAATCAAAGAAACTCTTCAGCAACTTTCATTAGGAATTAACAGTGTTCCAAACATTACAGTGAGCTGTTCAATGGACCCCTAGTTTTGCAAGTCTCACAGGGTTTAAGATTCAGTCTCAAAGGTATGGGAGGGGAGAGCAGAACTTCTGAGGTTCAAAGTGTAAATATCACTTCTTGACATAGCAAGCAAATTTACAACGTTTAAAAATAATTTTTTCCCAATGGTTTAATTATAATAATCATTTCTCCCTGGGTAGGGAGGTGGTCCAGAGCTGACACCACTCTGCAACTTCCACTTGATGCTTTCCACTTAGGGGGGTCAAGGCAGCTACTCCAGCTCTCACCAGTTCCCAGTCTTCAAGAGGGGGAGGGGCAGGGAGACTGAAGGCATCACCTTAACCCACGTTGCATTGCTTCAGTTTTATTTTTCAGCTTTTTATTAAATAAAATTTACAAACACACATAAAGACAGAAATAATACAATAATGATCCCCCTACCGTATTGTCATCACCTGGAGTTCATGATTGTTAACCTTCTGCCCAATTTGTTTCAACTCTTTTTTTCTGAAGTACTTTAATTTCAGACAACATATCATTGCCACCCTGAATATCTCTAGTGCTTTTCTGAAAAAAGGAGATTTCACTCCCTAATCACTATATCACAGTCACATGTGATAAGATCAATGCTAATTCTTTAATACCATCTAATTCTTAGTTCATATTTAATTGCTTCCAAAATGTGTTGGGGAATTGGCTGATCTAAAACCAGAATCAGTTCAAGCTCTAAAGTCTAAGTTCTCTTTTAATCTAGAAGAGTCCTTCTCACAACCTCTTTATCTTTTCCTCAAACATTTCCTGGTTAAAGAAAACAGGCCTAAGACTACAGAGTGTCCCACCTTCTGCTTTGATCTGATTGCTTCCCCATGCCTTTTTAATTAATTAATTAATTTATTTATTTTTTAAAGTCTTTATTTATTTGACAGACAGAGATCACAAGTAGGCAGAGAGGCAGGCAGAGAGAGGAGGAAGAAGCAGGCTCCACGCCGAGCAGAGAGCCCAATGTGGGGCTCGATCCCAGGACCCTGAGACCATGACCTGAGCTGAAGGCAGAGGCTTCAACCCACTGAGCCACCAGGCTCCCCCCATGCCTTTTTTAAAATGTTCCTCTGTCCACCCAGACAGAGGACAAACTGGTAATTAGACCTAAAGACTTGGTGAGATTCAGGTTAAACATTTTTGGGCAAGAATACATCATAAAAGAATCTATACATTTTATGTTGTATTACATCAGGATAAACATGCTATCTAGTTGTTGTGAATCATCACTGTTGCAGAAGAAATGTACCTTACTGTATACACTGATACCCATCTTGTTTTGTGCTCCTAAGGCACTCTGGTGACCACACTCTATCATTATGCAGTGATCCTTCTCATTTTCTTTCATGGTTGTATATACTCTATCATGTGGTGAATAACATAATTTACTAAATTTGCTCTCCACTGGTGGGCTTGTTTTCAGTCTTTTGTCATTACAAATAGTGTTACAATTCATGAGTCTATGCACATGGTGTATATTTATTTTCAGTGTAACTTTGGGATAGTTTTCTAGAAATAGGATTTCTGAGTCATAGAGAAAACATTTGTATAATTTTTCTGATTATTGTCATTTTCCCCTCTATATCAAATGCCCACCATAACTCTATGGGAATATTTGGGAATAGCAATGAAGTCTCTAATGGCTACTTTGACTAAACTGGCAATACCAGGGACTACATCCAATGTTCCCACAAGTATGTACAAGATAATTCGTGTTCAGTATTGTAAAGCATTTGGTTCTCTGTTCTGACAGTTATTCAAGTGTTTCATTTGTTTTCTTTAAGATTTTATTTATTTATTTGACAGAGAGACAGAGCGTAAGCAGAGGGAACAGCAGAGGGAGAGGGAGAAGTAGGCTCCTTGCTAAGCAGGGAGCCAGACACAGGGCTCAATCCCAGGACCCCAGGTTTGTGAGCTGAGCTGAAAGCAGACACTTAATTGACTGAGTCACCCAGGCAACCCTGAAGTGTTTCACTTGTACTGATATAATTTTTTTCTTTTATTTTACATGGAACTACATAATTCAGAATCCACATCTGTGGTATGATTTGGGAAACACTAAATTTCCAGCCTTTTTAGACAGTAAATTACAAAAGCATATTTAAAACAAAAGCTAAACTAAAGTAACAGATCTTTTCAAAGGTGAGAAATAAGACAGCAACGTGGCCTCAACATCCAGACCACACACTTCAAAGAGATAGGCTTCTGCAAATTATTACAACAATGTGTGTTCTGATTTGTTACAGAAGGCACATACAAGTTCTGTCTCATTTAATTAATGAAATGATATCTATGGGCAGCCTAACATAATATCAGATGAAAACCTAAAGGTTACAGACAAGGAATTTCTGATGCATGCCAGTAAGAAAACTTGCCCACTCTTTAAAATTGGCTTTTGAACCCAGAGACAGTTCCCAAAACCCTCATATGGATTTTTCTCTATGTGGAAATTTCAAGAATAAAACTGAAAGTTTGATAATGCACTCTTTTACCAGGGATAGATACGTGAAAACAAAGGGAGAGAGCCTCGTACTGTCTCAGAGAAGGATTTTCAAGAAAGTCAACATCAGATTCTGTGGCCCTGTTCCAACAACCTGAGAACTATTACAAACATGGTAACTGATGCCCTTCTTTAAAGATCAGAGTACAAGGGATACAACTTCCAGCAGTAACATGCTGATAGAACCTGCAGATAAATGATTTCCCTGGTGCTCGATGATTTACCCAGGAGGGTAGGAAGCATAGTTAGATCTGACTGCTGTCATGTGGCCACAGAATTTATCAAAACTCAGGGCAGGAGTGACCACATGCAACTCAGGACCATCTTTGACAAAGCTCTAGAGGAAATGTTAATTAAGCCGGCATCTCACTGGGGAGGCTTATGTCTCTGGCACTCTGCCTGAGCCCCAGCATAATCTTGGTGGATCACCAGCAATGTTAACTATGCAGTATCTGGGCTTCAGGATCCTGTGGTGATGCTCAGGTGAAATAATGACCTGCATTGGACATAATATATTAATCTGGTAGACCAGATGGCCTGAAGTGTTTTCTGTACCTGCCCTTGACGCCCAAGAACCCTAATTCTGGTCAGTGGACCCGCATATTGGTCTTCACACCCATATTAGCTAAGGTTGCCCAATTCAACCCCCTGGTATGAGTCATCATCAGAGTTCTCTACTCAAGTCTTTATATCCCCTGGCTTCCAAGGTCACATGATATAAGACTAAAGAATTCTAATTTTTATTCCTCTTTTATGGATTTCTGTGTAGTACCCACTCCCGTGCCAATAACAAATGCAGAGATAACTTTAAGCTGAGGGGAGTCTTGAGTGCAGTATCACCTAGTTTTTCTCTTATCTCTGTGGGGCAAAATGGACATTCTCTAATTCTCTCCAGACATTTAATCATCACATATTCTTCATTATAGCAGATTCTATCCCTCTCACTGTCATTGTGGCTATTCTAATAGCAGGCCAGAATTTAGAGTAGCTACATGACAAATAAAAGAGATTAAAAAAAAAAAAAAAAAAAAAACAAAAAACAAAAAAAACAAAAAAAACAAAACATAGCCAACAAAGCCTCTGTTCTCCAGGTCTGTATGTAATAGGGAGCCCAGATAGGTGAGGCCTGTAGTTCTCATCTGTCCATAAACATTAAATAAAGAAGAGGGTACTTGGCTGATGCTCAAGCACCAAGCCAACAGCCCAGAAGTTTCTGCCTGATGCTTCTTTTCCCTTCTCCCAAGATTTGAACATCCCCTTCTCCCAAGAGTAGCACTAGCCCATCAGCTTGCCTCCCTTTGGCAGAAAATACCTACTAGAAGACTGGTAAATATTGTTGCCTGAAACCTGAAGGACATGCAGACCACATGCAAGAGAAATATCCCTTCTGGGACCCAGCCTTGTGCTTCCCCACTAGATGTGCTGCAGCCTCTAACATTGGCAGGTTGGCCAGGTGGTCTTTCAACTTAGGAAGCTGGCCATTCCTCACTGACTCTTATGAATGGTTGATCCTTAAATTAGCAATGTGCCCCAAATCAATACAATGGGTGGCTAATTCACCGAAATTTAATTCACTAGAAGATAATCTGCTAAACTACTGACCACTTTTTTAATGTTTTAGTATTAGCTTTTTGTGTGTTTGCTTTACCATCAGTGTCTATTGCTACCGAAGCCTTAGTCTAGACCTTGTACCTTGCAGAGGTTGTCAGACCAATGCTGGAATGTGTGTAAAGCAGTTAGTCCAGCCTTGCTGCCACCAGAGGCAGGGAGGGGGCAGACCCAACTACAAGAGCAGGGTGACAATGAAGCTGCAAACAGAAGTTTAAGTGTCAAACTGTTCTTTAAATATGAAACAGGAGGGTCAGCGGAAGGTCAAATAGATGGTGGAGCAGGAGAAGGTGCAGGAGAGGCAGCCACCTCATTCAGCAAAACTGAAGCTTTGCGAATAGTGTGATGTTTCTCTTTCCAACTACAATGCTTGGTATAGTTCTTCCTACTGGATTAGAAGGGCGGAATAAACCTACAGACTCCTGGAGATTTATTCTGGAGTTAGAATGAGGAAGAGGCTGACACATTTTTTTCTTAAAACTCTTAATTAATTCGTTTGAAAATATATTTGAGGGTGCTAAGGTGGGTTCAGCAAGTTTTAAAAGACAGAATAAAAGGATTCGAACGTACAGATTACTTCCTTATATTCTACGGCTTAGGAATTACGATGTACTCAAAGCACCAGGCTAAGGCTAACCCAACCATTTACTCTCCCACTTACTTCAGCAGCTCCTCTTCTGCCTTTAATAAGGTCTGTACATTGTTTTCTCATGTGCTCTGAGGACCTGTTTGGCTTCTGTGCAACTTTTTTTTTGGGAGGGGAAGGGATGCTTGTTCACTGGACTAAAAATAGAGACTCATCAGCACACATACACAGAAGCATCTACTCTGGAGGCATTCATCACAGCATTATATGAGTTTTTCTGTTTTAATTTCATGGCAAAGCAAATAACTCAGAATTAGTTTATGCATATCTGTATGTATGCATATATGTATATTCTTTCCTGTGTAGTATCTAATAAAAAGAAATATTATCATTAATCAAATGTAAGTATTCTTTGGGTAACTAATTGAGTTTCTTGAGAATGTCTTTTTTTTTTTAGACAATACCTTACTGAGGTATAATGTGTAGAATAATTTTAAAACGGTACGTATTTAAAGTGTATAATTTAGTAAGTCTTGATGTGTATATGTGTGTGTATATATATATATATATATATATATGCATGAAATTACCACCACAATCAAGATAATGAACATATATCCATCAGTATCCAAAGCGTCCTCACTTTGAAATCCTTTCTTCCAGTCACTCCCCACCACACCTGCCCTACCCCTATCTCCTAATGAATACTGATGGTACCTTCTATAGATTAGTTTGCATTTTCTAGAACTCCATGCAAAAGAATCATACCAGTGGTTCAGAGCATCTGACTAGACATTCTTCCAAACAAGACTTATAGATAACTAACCAGTAGGTACATGAAAAGATGTTCAACATCAGTAGCCATTACAGAAACACAAATCAAAAACACAGTAAGATATCACCTCACCCCTATTAAAACAGCTATTAACGAAAAGATAAGAAGATAACAAATGCTATGGAGGATGTGGAAAAAAGAGGACACTTGTACACAGTGGGTGGGAATGTGAATTAGTGCAGTTATTATGGAAACCAGTATGGAGGTTCCTCAAATAATTAAAAATAGAAATATTGTATCCAGCAATCCCACTTCTGGGTATTTATTCAAAGAAAATGAAAAACAAAAATGTTCATGACAGAATTATTATAATAGCTGAGATATGGAGACAACTGAAGTGTCCATTGGCAGATGAGTAGTCATAATACACACACACACACACACACACACACACACACACATTATTAAGCCCTACCATTTGCAACAACATGGGTAGACCTTGAGGGCACTTCACTAAATGAAATAATTCAGGCAAAGACAAGTACCATATCATTTCACGTATATGTAGAATCTAAAAAAAACAAAAATGAAAACAAGCTCATAGATTTAGAGAAGAGACTGGTGGTTGCCAGAGGCAGAGAGTGGGAGGTGGGGGAAATGGGTGAAAGGTGTCAAAGGGTACAAAATATCAGTTATAAGATAAATCAATCATGGGGATGTAATACTATACAGTATGGTGACCATAGTTAATATACTGTATTGCATATATGAAAGTTGCTAAGAGGCCAGATTTTTTTTTATTCTTGATTTGTTTTTTTACTTAAATTCAATTAGCCAACATATGGTATATCATTATTTTCAGATATTGTGTTCAATAATTTATCAGTTGCGTATAACACCCAGGGCTCATCACATCACGGTGCCCTCCTTAATGCCCATCACCCAGTTGCCCCATCCCCCACCCACCCACCTCCTCTCCAGCAGCCCTCCGTTTGTCTCCAATAGTTAAGAATCTCTCAGTTTTTCTCCCTCTCTGATGACTTCCCATTCAGTTTTCCCTCCCTTCCCCTACCATCTTCGGTGCTGTTTCTTACATTCCACATATAAGAGAAACCCATATAATTGTTTTTCTCTGATTGACTTGTTTCTCTCAGCATCATACCCTCCAGTTCCATCCACATCACTGTAAATGGTAAATATTCATCCTTTCTGATGGCTGAAATATTCCATTGTGTGTGTGTGTGTGTGTGTGAGTTTGTGTATGCCACATCTTCTTTATCCATTCATCTGTACATGGACATCTTGGCTTTTTCCACAGTGTAGCTATTATGGACAGTGCTGCTATGAGCATTGGGGTGCAGGTAACCCTTCTTTTCACTGCATCCATATCTTTGGGGTAAAGACTTACTAGTGCAGTTGCTGGGTTGTAGGATAGCTCTAGTTTTAACTTCTTAAAGAATCTCCATACTGTTTTCCAGAGTGTCTGCACCAGCTTGCATTCCTACCAACAGTGTAAGAGGGTTCCCCTTTCTCCACTCCTTGCCAATATTTGTTGTTTACTGTCTTGTTAATTTTAGCCATTCTCACTGATGTGAGGTAGTTGTGGTTTTGATTTGTATTTCCCTGATGCCAAGTGATGTGGAGCATTTTTTCATCTGTCTGTTGTCCATTTGTCTGTCTCCTTTGGAGACATGTCTGCTCATGTCTTCTTCCTATTTAGGAGACTAGATTTTAAAAGGTCTCATCACAAAAGAAAACAATTCTGTAATTACGTACGGTGATAATGTTAACTAGATTTACTCCACAATGTATACAAATAATGAGTCATTATGTTATATACCTGAAACTAATATAATTTTGTATGTCAATTATATCTTTTTTTAAAACAAAACAATGTAACTAAGGCTTTAAAAAGTAAAAAGAAATATTCTTAATGAACCTAAAAATTCATTAGCTTTTTCGTGTTGTTTAAATGTATTTTTTAAATATGAGAGTCTTAAATCAATGAAAGCCTTTGATTTGTCATTATGTTGCCCTTTTTCTTTTACTTTCTTATATAGTTTCAAATATATTATTAAGCAACATGAATTACCACACTATTTTTTTTAAAGATTTTATTTATTTATTGGACATAGAGAGAGAGAGATCTCAAGTTGGCAGAGAGGCAGGCAGAGAGAAAGGGGGAAGCAGGCTCCCCACCAAGCAGAGAGCCCTATGTGGGGCTCGATCTCAGGACCCTGAGATCAAGACCTGAGCCGAAGGCAGAGGCTTAACCCACTGAGCCACCCAGGCGCCCCAATTACCATGCTATTAAATAATTGTTTATTATGTATTTTTTAACTTCTCACCTGAATATTGTTCTTATTATTTATATTTGTGGATATATTGTTACTACAAAATAATTTAGTTTCCTCAAAAAAAAATAATTTAGTTAAACATTATTATTTTACCCACCCTAATGGTAATTCTGGGAGCACCAGCAACTTCAGCTGGAGCAGTAAAACTGTATGCTTCACACATATGCACTTAACTATTATTGAGGGAATAAGACACACTTCCAAAGACAGAGTAAATTCCAAGATAATTAATAAGGCACACTTGACATTCATCTGCCATTTTGTTCAGCAAGTGGAGACATTTTGAAATAAATCTTTTATCTGTGTCAGAAAGACGTCCATAGCTATCAGGATGAGGACAGAGGAGCAATCAGGTTACATGTCTTGATAGACCAGGCAGCTCTTAAGAAGAGAGACATATTGCTCCACTACTAAGCAATTTGCCAGATTTCATTCCTGTATGGTTTAGGATGGTCAAGGTGGGCCAGAGAGCAATACTCCTCACACCAGTGCTTAACCCAATTCCTGCCTGCACTGTCCTCACCAAAGCAGAGCCATGTTATTGGTACTGAGTGATTGTAAGTCGCATTTTATTTATATTGATGTTCAACCTACTGGCTTTTATTTCTACAGAAACATGTGAAGTATTAAACCATTCATCTATGTAATGGATATGTATTCAGTATCTAATAGCAGATATTGATAGATGCTGGGGACAACATGAAATATCATAGTCTCCTCTCTCAGGAAAGAGAGGTGGCAACCAGTAGGATGGTTTGTAAAATGGATGAATGAACAGTGTATTGAGGGGATAAAATGAAAGAATCCTCGGGTAACTTGGGAGAATCAGATACTTCCTTCCAAAAGAAGTTAATATTTGAAATGCACTTTTCTGAAATTTCTCATATCAAAGAATA
Organism: Mustela nigripes; assembly: GCF_022355385.1. Classification (NCBI taxonomy): domain Eukaryota; kingdom Metazoa; phylum Chordata; class Mammalia; order Carnivora; family Mustelidae; genus Mustela; species Mustela nigripes. The sequence goes on along the minus strand of NC_081568.1, from coordinate 67,083,668 downwards.
GAGATGCCCCAGGCCAGACTTAGGAATCAGACTATTTGGGTTTCACTTTGGCTTCCTGTGGTATGTGAAGTTACTTGGTCTCTGTATATTACTTCAACCAACTACCACCAAGGACTACTGCAGACACAAGATGAGATAACGTAGATAAAGAAGAACATTGTGTGGTAAGTTTCTAGTAAATATGATTCATTCCTATTTTCTTTCCATTACCAAATGTGTAGTCTTATCTAGTGTTAGGTTGACAGCTTCTGGTTGGGGTTTCACAGATAAGGAAAAAACAGATCCAGAGATGCTGGTTGACCAAAGCCACACAGGTCATTAATCTTCTGACATAATTTGTAAAATTAACCTATGGCTCTTCTGTCAAGTAGAACTTGCGTCATCTTTTTTTTTTTTTTAACTCAAAATACACTTTGATTCTGAGCTTATCATTTCTAAATAAAGTAGCATTCAGAAATTTATGATAAAATGGATGAGATTTTAAAATCCTCACATGGTCAAAATCTTTAATTTTCTTTTATCATTTGGATCAAAAATTGAAAGTATTTGCTATTTAAAGACTTTAAGTATTTTTCTCCACATTCTTGACTATGAAAATATTTGTGAAGATGGTTTATCTGTCAGATTTTGGAAGCTAACATCAGCATTTAGTTTCTGAGGAAGAATTATTCTTTCCAACACTTTATACTTTAATACTTTATTGAACAAACTAGATGATGGCCCTCAAGATCCCCTCCCTTCACACATCAGAATTACAGCAAGTACAGGCAACTCAGCCTTACTCACACTAGCCTGAAACCACAGGTGATAACTTTTTATTTTTTTTATTTTATTATTATTTTTTAAAATATTTTATTTATTTATTTGACAGAGATCGCAAGTAGGCAGAGAGGCAGGCAGAGAGAGAGAAGGAAGCAGGCTCCCGCAGAGCAGAGAGCCCGATGTGGGGCTCGATCCCAGGATCCCGGGACCATGATCTGAGCCGAAAGCAGAGGCTTTAACCCACTGAGCCACCCAGGCGCCCCAGGTGATAACTTTTTAAATCTTGTATTCATACTACTCGACATTCCTATTGCACAATAATCCATTTGAATATCTGTGCCCTAAATCTATATCCCATTGTGACAATGCAGATGAAGAAGAGTTCTAAGAAAAAGATTTCTAAGAACTATTTCTATTTTGTAAAGAAAACTCATTAGGTAAATATCACCTTTCCAAATGTTTTGACCATTAAAATTGATATTTTGATACTAAAACAACATTTATATTAATTTTACCTACATATTCACTGCCTAAATTAAATTAGTCAAAGTTTAAATGAAATTATTTGTTCCATCTTTCTTTTTTGTTTGTTGCTTTATGTTAATTTCCTGGTATTTCATGTTTGTTTCATTAGCTATTTCACGAGTGCTTATTTGCTAACACAACACATTTTTGTTCACTTGGCTAAGAAGCAGGCACAAGGAAACATGACATTTATACACTGAGTTAGTCCAGTACAGATTTTGTAGGCTGGTGACATTTGGGTTGTAAATTAAAATTTTCAACACATCTGCACTGACTAGATTTATACACAAAATATTTTGTCTGAAATCTCCTGTACAATGAAGACGGGTGAAATGTCAAAACATAATGTTCTAAAAAAGAAAGCAGCAATGGAATTTAATGAGTGTTTGTCCCCAACAAACAGGTATCTCTGTACTTGGTACCCCTCATTCGAATCCTACTGACTAAACACTGTACTAGAGAATTTTTTTTTTTAAAGATTTTATTTATTTATTTGCCAGAGAGAGAGAGAGCGAGAGAGCACGCGAGCGAGCACAGGCAGGCAGAGTGGCAGCAGAGGCAGAGGGAGAAGCAGGCTCCCCGCCAAGCAAGGAGCCCGATGTGGGACTCGATCCCAGGACGCTGGGATCATGACCTGAGCCGAAGACAGCCGCTTAACCAACTGAGCCACTCAGGCGTCTCTCAAACTAGAGAATTTATACTGGCCATCTAGCTAGTATAGCCAGTGACTTTCATGACAAGGAAGAATTAAGTTGGTTTGGTAACAGAGTGACAGGGAGGAAGAAAGAAAGGACTGACGGAAGGAAGGGAAGGAAGGAAAGGGGGAGGGAGGGAGAGAGGTAAAGATAGAGAGAAAGAAAGAAAGAGAGAGAGAAAGAGAAAAAGGAAACAAGCAAGCAAGTTTCAGATATTTAAATTGCAAGGACTGCTCATGGGTGGTAGATGTATCTATTTTAGTTTCCTAGATAGCAGGGAAGAATACTCATGTACACCCAGAAATGGTCTCCGCCATGTGAAAAGTTATCCCAGCAAAGGACCATAATAGTTTGATAGTTTGCTTTTATTCCCCAATGATGGAGCTTCCCTTTCATTTCACTGCCTGTGACCGCCTGTGACCTTTTCTTTACACAGAATCTGGGTTTTCTGGTGGTAGCCCCACTTACCTCCTCCCCCGAGTTTTTTATGGTAAGATGTGAAATAACAAGGCTAGTTGAGAAAGGAAGGTGGAAAATATCCAAGGTGGGTTCTCCCCTTACTTCTTGTCTCACCAGCAAGCCACACAGTTATTCTCCCAATCAAGCTTTCACCTGTCGGAGCTCCCTCTCCTTCTCTTCTCTGGACTTGTAATGCAGATTATGCAAGGAACTGCTAAGATAATCATCTTTTGCATAAAGCAGAGCTAAATTTCCTGATGTTTAATTAAATCTTAGAGAAACTGATTGCAACTGATTGAAAACAGGAGAAACTAACTAACACTAAACAAATTTAAACAGAAAAGACTTTGCCAGAATTGGACAAAGCCAGGGCAAGAACCAGAGGAAGCTAAACACAGCGGCAGCTGAAATCAGACCTCCAGACGCCATGTGGAGGCAGACACTGCTATCTTTCCAATTGCACACGATGTGTAGCATCTGGCACAGTTCCATCTGGCACCAGATAGTATGTACACAGTGGCACCACAGTGACTGCAAACAAAACTAAGCCATGCTGTCAGATGAATTCTTGCCCTCCACTAAGGGCCTATAAGATGGTATTCATCTCCCACTTCGGGGGACTGGAGAAAGGTGTTTGAATGGTAGAGATTTTGTACTAGGAGATAGGCCCTGCCTCCCTAAGGGTCATGAGGGAGAGAATTTCTCAAATAGAAAAGAATACAGAAGAGGATTTTCCAAGCAGACAGAAGAGCTTCAACACCTACACAGCTAAAGTAAACCAAAGGGCCCAGCAGAGTGATATTTTTTACACGATTTGAATTTCCCCATATGTTACTTTTAAGCTAATTTTTTTTTAGTTTTATTATTGAAATGTTTTTAAGACCTTCAAATAAGCTTCTCCAGTGATATGTGACTTCTAAATGAGTCATTAAATCAATTTAGTGAGCTAATTTTTTTTCAACACACTAGAAAGGAATACAAATTATTAATGTGCATATCACATAGAATGATGAGTTTTTTCCCTGAGACTCCAGTTTCAGTTATGTGTATGTATGTATGTACACACACACAAGCATTTACTTAATTATGATATAAAATGCCTTTATGACAGTGGGTCCTAGTAAACAAAAGTTTGAAAAGCACTCCTGCAAAGGACTGTATACTTGGATTTGGACACTTGGAGACTAGAGAATAATATCAATTTTTCATGACGGTGACCTGGGAGAGGAGATAAACTGTGGGAAGAAGGGGCAAGTCAGGGCAGTAGAACTGGAAGCACATGGGCCACTGTCAGGGCCTGGACATAATGTAATTGGGAGCTGATGCAGAACAAAGGACCTGAGTTCTCCTTGCTCTCTTCCAGTTGTCCTTGACCCAGCCCCAAATGGCTGGAATTTTTCATCCACGTCTCAGTAATCATTCCCAGTGATTAAGAAGACAGTGTTGGAAAAGTGATGGCAGTGGGACATGGTTCCTGTCATCCCAAGTTAAAATGAGTTATGAGTTTCCCCTGGCAGAGCTTAGAATACAACGCTACTGTCTATAGGGCTATTGTTGCTCTCGTGAGGAACATCATGAATTCTGTAGGCTACATGTACATTATTATTTCTATAGCAAATATGTTCTGTTTCTAAAGAACTGACACACTTCATAATAATTTGGTAACTTCCTCCAATATTTCCCAGTTGAAGCAGGGGTTGATGAAAAGTCATGTGCATGAAAGAGGAAGTGCCTCTCACTATAAACATATGGACAGTCAGCAAAAGCCATGTAAATATGGCTTTGTAGTTTGGCATTTGTAGGAATTTTAGTAATATTAGATGTCTTTAATATTGTCATACTCTGACATTACTCATATTTAGGTCTCCCCCAAATGGAGTTACCATTAACCAGAACACACTGGCAGATGGTCTATCCCTCCTTTTTGTAAGGAGATGACTTAATCAATTATCATGTTGATCTTCATATGTATCAGGCCAGAATATCTCTAGTTGGTGTTGGAGCATGCAATGAACTTCACAGTTTATCTGCTGAATAAACACTGTTCTGTAACTCAGAATTCTGTGGTATGATAGAGTTCAGAGGATACAGAACTACAAAGAGAAGCATCACTGAGATGCAAACACGTTTTCTCTCACAGATGACTAGACTGTAAACTTCCACAGAGTAAGGAATGTGATTTATTAACTCTGTGTTCCCAGGTTGGGTCTAGAGCTTGAAATCCAACTAACACTCAATGTGTCATTCTGGAATGTGATGGCTACATTTCACTCAGACATTTCCTAATACATGCTTTATTAATTAATCTTTACAAAAACACTACAAGCTAGGTTTTATCACCTTTCATATTATACAAATGAGAACACTGGCAAAGGTTAAATAATTGCTCCAAGTCACATAGCTCGTGGAAGGCCAAGCTGGGATCTTAACCATGCAGTTTGACTCAAGAATCCACAACCATAATCAATGAGCAAAACTGTCTATTGATGTCTAAGTATTGTTGGGAGGGAAGAGGACCACAAGAAATAAGACCACAGGCTTTAAGAAATTATCAAAATGAAAATAAAGGTAAAATTATTCAAACCCCCAACAGAGTGCATTTTCTTTGCTAAAACAAGTTTCCTCTCTGCTTCCCTTTAGTGAAACTCTTTACAGCCTGAGTACTAGGATATGTATGGACCAGAATATACTTTAATAGTAGGGGTTACACGAAGCTTATTTTATTCTCATGTAAAATAAATCTGGAGGTAAGAAGTCCAACTTATGTTTTCACCAGAAACCTCAACTCCTGTTGTTCTTTCCTACTAGGTTAGCACAGGGTTGCTACCCTCAGGATATCTTGTGACCCAAAAAAGTCTGTGGAACTTCAGCCATCATAACTGAGCTGTGGGCCAGAAGACAAAAGGAAGAAGGATAAAAAGAAACTCCTTCCTGAAAAACCCAGATATCCATTGACAGAGGAATGGATAAAGAAGATGTGGTGTACATATACAACGGAATATTACTCAGCCATCAAAAAATGAAATCTTGCCATTTGCAATGATGTGGATGGAACTAGAGGGTATTACATTATGTGAAATAAATCAGCCAGAGAAAGACAATTACCACATGATCTCACTCATATGTGGAATAAGAAACAAAAAAAGAGGATCATAGGAGAAAGGAGGGAGAAATAAAGACAAAATCAGAAAGGAGACAAACCGTAAGAGACTCTTAACTATCGGAAACAAACTGAAGGTTGCTGGAAGGGTGGTGTGTGGGGGAAATGGGATAACTGGGTGATGGACTTTAAGGAGGGCACGAGATATAATGAGCACTGGGTGTTGTATACAACTGATGAATCACTAAACTCTACCTCTGAAGCTATTAATAGACTATATGTTAATTAATTGAATTAGGAAAAAAAAAAGAAAAAAAAAGAAAGAAACACCTCCTCCAAGTTAACTACCTTTGAGCAACATTCACAGAAATCACACGTAACATTTCTGCTGACATCTCACTGGCCAGTGTATGGTCGGTCACGTAACAGCTTTAAGAGAAGCTGGGAAATGTGGTCTTTCTTTTCATGCATCAATAGGCTCAACTAAAGTCAGGGTTGTGGACTAAGAAGGAAGGGGGATTGTGGATATCTAGGTAGACAACTAATAGTTTCTGCCACAGTCCCTCACTGACAGGTCACCTATTCCAAGAAATCTTTCCTTTAACTTCTATTCCGATGTGATCATCCTTACTTCAAATTCCATAGCATATCATACATGCTTCTAATCACAGTTTTATAACCTTATCTATACAGTGCTCTTGCTCTATCCTTACAATTTGATAATCAGATTCTTGAAGTCAGACACTGCCTTGGCCCTTCAGGCATTCCACGCAGCACCAACAATATAGTCTTGCATTGAGTGGATGTTCAGTACAAGTGCAAATGGAGCCTTCCTTGTGTTTCAGGGAAGCAAAAGAATGGTCATGCATGATGCTAATGTCATTATTCCTTCATATTATCATCTCAACAACATTACTTTCAGGGAGATTCTACAGAAATGGAGAGGTTAACCAGCATATCAATGCCATGTGAACAAATCCCCAGTATTGTCCAAAATAGAAAAGCAATGCTTTAAAAAGGTTATAAGAGACTTAATCTCAGGAAACAAACTGAGGGCTGCTTCGGGGTGGGGGTAGGGATAGGGTGGCTGCATGATGGACATTAGGGAGGGTATGTGCTATGGTGAGTGCTGGGACTTGTGTAAGACTGATGGTTCACAAACCTGTATCCCTGAAGCAAATAATACATTCTATGTTAATTAAAAGAGAGAAAATACCATAAAAATGAAGGGGAAGAAAATACCATAAAATGAAGGAAAAAATACCACTTTCCTCAGAAAGTGATTTTTAAAAAGCTTAAAATAGGGGATTTCTCTCTCTTTTTTAAAAAAAATTATTTATTTAGAATGGGAGAGTGCCCACCACAAGTGGCTGGGGGAACAGAGGAGGTGGGAGAGGGACAAGTAAACTCCCTGCTGAGAGAATTGGAGGCCATGCGGGGCTCTATCCCATGACCCTAAGATCAAGATGTAAGCCCAAATCAAGAGTTGTTCACCCAACTGACTGAGCCACCCCGGTGCCCCAAGATTTCTCTTTTTGAAAAAATAATTTTTTAAAAGATTTTATTTCTTTGATAGACAGAGATCACAGGCAGGCAGAGAGGGGGTGGGGGGAAGCAGGCTCCCTGCTGAGCAGAGAGCCTGATGCAGGGCTTGATCCCAGGACCCTGGGATCATGACCTGAGCCAAAGACTTACCCACCTAGGTGTCACCAAAATAATGTTTTTTGAGATATAATTGTGATAAAACATTACATTACTTTCAGCTGTACTACATAATTATTCAGTGCGTGTATATGTATCAAAGTGATCACCAGAGTAAGTCTAGTTAACATTCACCATCACATCTAGTTATAAAGTTTTTTCTTGTGAGGAGAACTTTTAAGATTTATCCTCCTAGCAACATTTTATGCACAATACAGTATAATATTATCTATAGTCATTACATTATAGTCAGGACATATTTATTTTGTAACTGGAAGTTTACACCTTTAACCCAAATTCACCCATTTTACCTACCACCTACACCCCACCTTTGGCAACCATTAGTAGGTTCTCTCCATCTGTGAGTTCAATTTTTGTTTTTATTTTTGATTCAACATTTAAGTTAGATTATAGTATTTCCCTTTCTCTGTCTGACTTATTTTACTTAAGATAAGGCCTATATATGTATGGGTTTATTTCTGGACTGTCTTTTCTCTTTCATTGATTTATGTGTCTGGTTTTTTTTTTTTTTTTAAGTTTATTTAATTATTTAAGCAATCTCTATACCCAATGTGACACTCAAACTCACAATCCTGAGATCAAGAGTCACATGTTTTTCCAACTAAACAGGCCAGGTCTCCCTATGGGTCTGTTTTTACGCTATTATTTGTTCCAATATTGGATAGGAAGGGAGATGTAATGGATAAAAGATATATATACAGCTTGTCAATTACTTTGCTAAAGAAGGGAGTCTGAGACCCTAAATGGTTTATCTTGGGCCTGCATATCTAGGAATATCCTACACATACATGAAGGACATCAGTATGTCATTTTGTCAGACAGAGCACTCAGGTATCCCTCTTCGAAATTGGCAGAGTTTGCCTTAATAGAAGAAAACAGAGGTCATCTTTAATAATGAAAACAAACCTCCATAGACTGATTTATGTAAAGACTATATCGTAAAGGAAAAATTAACATAAAATGCCAAAAATGTTGCAAGTCCCAAGCTCAGCAAGAGAATTCGGTTCAGCTCTTAAATAGATGCTAAATCATGTATTTCTTTTGTATTTTTCTCTCTTGGCTTGAATTCGGAGGCAGTTATTCTTAATCTCTTAGCTCTGTAAACATGCTCACAGTTTTGTGTCTTAAGATATAAAGTAGAGAGTACATTAACAGTCCCTAAACTCCCTAGCCTAAACTTTTTTCTCTGCACTTAGCAATTTACTTCCAATAACAATGAGAGCCAAACAGTGGTTTATTTATATAACGTACATTTTAAGAAAATCTGTAAAATTTACTACTTTGTTTTAAGTGCCTTTATGTTTCTTAGTCTCAAAGACAGAAAAAAATGAAACTGTAATAGAATTATTGAATAGATCTTATAGAGCTATCTAAAATATTTTTAGGAATCAGGGAAGATTTTTAGTTAGTTAGACTGTGGGCAGTTAAGTAAAAACAAAAACTTTGTGGAGGCCTGGCCCAGTTATTTCTGCAAAAAAGAGCAAATGAATCCTCATACTCACCTCCTTTACCAAACTTCTCAGAACTGCAGGATCCCACTTTAACTCTGTGTTTAATATTCTGAGGAAATGCCAGACTTTTTCCAAAATATTTTCCAAATTTGCATTCCCATCAGAGTATGAGGGTTCCAATTCCTCCACATTCTCACTAGCAACTGTTACTCATTTCTTAGATTATATCCATCCTTGTAGGAGTGAGGTAGGGTCTCACTGGAGTTTTTGATCTGCATTTCCATGATGAGTAATTATGTTGAGTTTATGTGTCTCTTCTCTGAAGAAATGTCTATTTGGATCTTTTGCCCTTTGTTTTTGTATATATGAAAATTTTATTTCAGCTTTTAAGATTTATTTTTCCAGTTGTATTAGGGTATAGTTCTTAAAACTGTATATATCTGAAGTGTACAATGTGATGATTTGAATTAGGTATATATATGAAATGAATACCACAATCAAGTTAATTTTATAACTGCCTTTTTTGAACTAGGCTTTTACAGACTTAATTTTATGTCCTTAGGATTTTGTTTTTCTCTTTATGTTTACTTTGAGCGTTTGAGTACTTGCTATGATACTTAATTTAATTGGAGTCAAGTTTGAGCACAAATAATGAATCCAGGTACTGCACTGGCCTAGTTTACAAGTTGTTTACAAAAAGCTGAGAATATTTTGACTGTCCTTGTGATCACTTTGTCAAAAACCCCACCAAATATGTAATATGTAATGCGAAGACAGAGTTTTTCTGGGCAAAGGAAGCTGCAGTAAAGCAAAGGCCTTCTAAACTGCCAGTCTGCCCACAGGAAGGGGCTTGTGGGTTTTCCAGGGAAATAGAGGATATAGCTAGTTTCTACAGGAATTATATTTATGCTGCTAGGCTCCTTCCTCATGTTTTCTGGGTCTACTGAGTTCTTGAAACCAAAAACCAAAAAGGGAGGAGAAGAAGGGAGGTTTGCAGAAGGAATGAAAAGGTGACTTTGGTTAAAACTAAGCCTCACTGAAGCATTAAAGCAGACTTTTTGACTTTTGTTCAACTTCATGCTTTTAAATGGTTTCCATCACATCACAATTCTATTTCCCTCCCCACATTTAAGTTGCTTTAGCATGTGCATGAAGACAGAATAATTGTAAACATAATCTGCTCCAACACGTGCATTCAACATATACTGAACTACTAATGGGCATGTTTTAAAAACCTGTTTTTATTTTATGGTTCAGAGCAATAGGTTAATAGCTTTTATTGCTTAAATATGTTAGCTATTTGGTCATAACAATTTTTAAAAGTTTTATTACTTCAAGAATAAAGCTAATAAAACAAAAATAATCACTTGCCTGTGAAAGCAAGTATATTCAGAAAACAGGTGTTTTTAATCTTTTCACATAGTGTATATTAAAGATAAATTAAGGAAACAGGATTATTAATGCAAAAAACAGGATTATCATATTTTTCTACCTCAAGTACATATTTCACTTCGTTTTGCTAATCCTCAATTTGTAGAAATTGAGCAGATATCTTGGGACCCTCTGCGTTAAACATGGGTAATTGTTAAGTATGAACTGTTTGGCGTTTTTTTTTTTTTTTTCAAATTCATATGGAATTTTCTGAGCACTGTATAATTAAATACTATATCTTGTAGCATTCTTCTGTTTCAGACACTTCATTCTAATTTAGGAACAACATGTGTGATTAAAAAATTTCTTCTAGTAAGTTCTGGGATGACTACCAAAAATACAGTGACCGTGTCCTGACATATTGGGGGAGTTCTGCCATTAATGGTGTAACAAACTAAGGCTGAACTTAAAGGACAGGACCCCAGAGCTGGGGACAGAGTACCTGGCACTGGGACTCTGCTCTTCACAGAAAGTGGTTCTCAACCAGGGAGACTTTGCCATGACTTGGGGACCAGTTGAGGGGTAGCATCTAATGCATAAAGGTCAGGCATGTTGCTGAGCAGTCTGTAAGGTGCGGGACAATCCCTGACAACAAAGAATCATCTGGCCCCAAATATCAATAGGGCCCAAGTTGAGACACTGGATGCTGACAGAAAAGAGACGGCTCTATTCAAATGTTTGGCTTCTTACCGGTAAAGATTATCAGTTGAATTCCAGGCAGCATGCTAGGGCTTGGACGCTGTGTCAATTTCTCTGTGGACCCTATATATATTATCTTAGCATGCTCTTACATTTCCTATGTAAGGTGGTATGATAACCAGATACACTGTGAACATATGATTCCAATTCATTAAGAACTCAGATATACATGATTGAAACATGGCTCAAATAAAACCAAGCAGCCCTAGTCTATATTTTTATGCGGTACCACCTAAATACTAAAGATAAATTTTCATCTTAACATGTAAGGGTAAGAAAAAATACACCATTCTTTTCACACTCCATTTATACATTTTCAACTAAACTGAATTTCAAGTGATTCATTCTCTTCACCCCATCATAATTAGAGGGAATACTGTCACTGGGATTTTGAACTGATCCATAGATATTTCAGAAGCCATCTTTCAAATGATTGTCTTCTTCCACAATAACAGGCAAAATTAATAGTATTAATAGAAAAAATAACTTATCAAAAAAAGCCTAGGGAATTGAGTAATGTAGACTAAAACAGCTGTCATGAAAACAATCGGACATCTCTATCTTTAACTAC